>NC_088243.1:23786943-24019443 GCF_036934945.1 Oncorhynchus masou masou
TGCCTTGCCTTTAACAAGCACCTCTGTTTTTTGGGGGGGTAGGGCGAGGCAATCTCCGCTCATTGCAAAATGCCACTTCAGTGTTAAAGCCAGGTGAGAGAGCTGGCAAAACAAATTTGGGCGAAGTGTTGCTTTGACATTTGGTATGATAATGTACTTCTGTTTGGCTAGTGAGCTTTTCTGAAATGGGGCTTTCGTAAAGAATTAACCGTCTATCCCTGTGAAGGAACCTGACCTTCCTGAGTCCGTGGTCTATGTCTCAGGGAACTCCTACTTCAACAATGCAGGGAGAATGTGTTTCTACACTCCCATGATATCAACATAATCAGGGCTCGCCTGTAAAACAAAAGGGGACAGAACAAAAGACAAAACCCTTTTTCCGCAACAAAAGTAAAAGAAAAGTCAAATGCCCCATCAAGTGATCACAGGTCAGGCCAACACAATGTAATGTTGTGATTGTGATGATGAGGACTGTCAACTGCCATTTACTGTCAAAGCCTGCTTGATTGGTTTTGTAACACCCAGTTCAGACACTCACACCAATGCACGCACACACTCAGGCATATATTCTAACAGGGACACACATGCTTGCGAGCTCAAAACACACTCTTGCATAAGCCTACAAATTTGCTATATCTCCAAAATGCAAGCTCAAGCAGAGTCAATTACCATCCATTATGAATTGTGTGCCAGTACGCTGCCCTGAAGTCTCAGTGGGTGTTTTAAGAGAAAAGGGGCTAAGAGACACTCTCCTGTAGAGTAGCAACCCCATCTACTTATCTGAGCATTATACATTTTATCAAACACTTTCCATAATAGTTATGACTAAATTGTGTATTCCTTTGTTGCTAAGAGACACTCTCCCTAGAGCAGCAACACCAGCTACTTATCTGTACATTATACATTTTATCAAACACTTTCCATAATAGTTATGACTAAATTGTGTATTCCTTTGTTGTTGTTCAGTGCTACTTGAAAATGTAACAGTTAGCATTGTGTATAGTAGGGATGTCTTGGCTGTGTGCTTAGGGTTGTTGTCCTGTTGGAAGGTGAACCTTCAACCCAGTCTGACGTCCTGAGTAGTCTGGAGCAGGTTTTCATCAAGGATCTCTGTACTTTGTTCCGTTCATCTTTCCCTCAATCCTGACTAGTCTCCCAGTCCCTGCGGCTGGAAAACATCCCCACAGCATGATACTGCCACCACCATGCTTCACCGTAGGGATGGTATTTTGCCTGGTAAGTGCCTGGTTTTTATTTTTACATTTATTTAACTAGGCAAGTCAGTAAAGAACAAATTCTTATTTTCAATGACGGCTTGGGAATAGTGGGTTAACTGCCTGTTCAGGGGCAGAATGACAGATTTGCATCTTGTCAGCTCTGAGATTTGAACTTGCCGGCCCAGGGTAGCCTACGGGTTATCTCCAGTTGTGACGATTGGCATTCAGGCCAAAGAGTTCAGACTTGGTTTCATCAGATCAGAGAATCTTGTTTCCCATGGTCTGAGAGTCTTTAGGTGCCTTTTGGCAAACTCCAAGCAGCCTGTCATGTGCCTTCCACTGAGGAGTGGCTTCTGTCTGGCCACTACCATAAAGGCCTGATTTGTAGAGTGCTGCAGATATGGTTGTCCTTCTGGAAGGGTCTCCCATCTCCACAGAGAAACTCTGGAGCTCTGTCAGAGTGACGATCGAGTTCTTGTTCACCTCCTTGACCAAGGCCCTTCTCCACCGATTGCTCAGTTTGGCTGGGAGGCCAGCTCTAGGAAAAGTATTGGTGGTTCCAAACTTCTTCCATTTAAGAATGAGGGAGGATAATTTGTTCTTGGGGACCTTCAATGCTGCAGAAATGTTTTGGTACCCTTCCCCAGATCTGTGCCTCTACAAAATCCTGTCTCTGAGCTCTACAGACAATTCCTTCGACCTCCTGGTTTGATTGTGGGACCTTCTATAGGCAGGTGTGTGCCTTTCCAAATCATGTCCAATCAATTGAATTTACCACAGGTGGACACCAATCAAGTTGTAGAAACATCAAGGGTGATCAATGGCGGAAATAACGATGATCAATGAAACGGAAATAACGCCCATCACTAGGCGGACAGAACTGTCAATCCAATAATCGGGCAGCCTGTGCATAGACTACACTCTTCTAAAAAAGTACTTTAGAGTTTGTTAAATACCGTGATTTCCCAATACATTTAGTAGAAGGAACAAATAGGAGAGAGAAGAAAGATCAACAGAGACTGGCGTAACCAACACAGGATGAACTTAAGTGTTACCACCCAACAGGATGGTATCACGCTGGCACACACCGCTACCGCTGTGCCCACCATAACCCCCAACTGGCAGCCTGGCAGCAGGGAAACCAACCGCCCTACTATACAGATTAGGAGACAAATCAAATCGGATGTTTCCAACTCCTCCTTCACGTATTTGCCATTTAATTCAAATGCAAATCCTGACATTAACTTCTAACCTGAGCTGCCCGCTGCTCTTAATACTGTGTTAATCCTCATTCGACCCTGAAGTTAAAGTAATTAGGAAAAACAGGGAAGATTCTTCTGACATGGAGGAGGGAATTCAACTTTGCTACAGTAGCTAGTAGGGCGTCACTGCTCTGCTGTTAGGGGTGCAGCAGTCAGGGACTGGGAATGCTAATGGGAACAAACATGGAACATTCTGCATCAATGTACCATAGAGACACTGCCTGTCTAATTGAGCAAATTGCCCAGATGAAAGTTTAAAGAGGTGATAAATGTCAGTGTAGAACAATCTGACCTTAATGGCCATATATTCTAATTATCTCCACCCGACACAGCCAGAAGAGGATTGGCCACCCCTCAGAGCCAAGTTCCTTTTTAGGTTTCTTCCTAGCTTCATTCCTTTCTTCAGAGTTTTTCCTAGCCACTGTGCTTTCACATCTGCATTGCTTGCTCTGTGGGGTTTTAGGTTGGGTATCTGTATAAGCACTTTTAACAACTGCTGATGTAAAAAGGGATTTATAAAATACATTTCACTGATTGATTGATGGTTGCATATTATACTGAAAAACAATAACCCTGTTCATAATTTCCTTGTTAATATTAGTTCAAGGGGAATTTGAGCATTAATTGGTATTGAGGTGAATATAGAAATCCATGGTCATTTTGTGACTGCACTTAGGGCTGTAACGGTAACTGGATAACCTTGACATTGGCGGTCTTGGATGAAGACAGTCATGAAAATGAAATAAACATCAAAACTGTATAAAAAAGCATTTGTTTTGAATAAAATAAATGATTAACTTTATTTTAATGTAGATATACTTTACCCATAGCAGGAGCGTTAACTATTGATTATATGTTATTGTTTTGCTAACTGTATACATCTCCACGTCCTTCCAACTATCTTTTGATACACCATAATCAGCATATCCCCTATACGCGGGGGTGGGGTGCGGATAGGAAAGAAGTTGGGACCGGGAGTACCTATAGTACCTATCGATCCTATAGCCTACAGGGTAGGAGGGGGGTAGCCTCTGACTTTCACCTCTGGCCTTATCATTGTCACAGTAGATCGGAGGAGTGAGGTGAGAAATATCCCAGCACATTTCAGTTTCAAACCTAACAACGATGGAGAACCAGATGACTTGGACCAGCCTGTTTGCAGAATATGTGCAAAAACCATTCCTACTATTAATTCCAGCACCACAAATCTTTGGAACCACCTGAGAATTAACCACCCTGGGGCCTATGCCAAACTTGGGTTAGCCACCACAACTGCTGCTACTGCCATGGCATCCACATCTGGTCAGCGGCAACTCAA
Organism: Oncorhynchus masou masou; assembly: GCF_036934945.1. NCBI lineage: Eukaryota > Metazoa > Chordata > Actinopteri > Salmoniformes > Salmonidae > Oncorhynchus > Oncorhynchus masou. The sequence continues at coordinate 23,790,741 of NC_088243.1, forward strand.
TGTGGCACAAGTCTTGCTCGAGGCACAAAATACAAAACTGGGACACTGATAAATGGCGAGAAACTTACAGGCAGAATAATTTGTACATTTGACAGAGTTACTGGGGAGAAGGTGTAGTTGAAGTCGGAAGTTTACATACACTTAGGTTGGAGTCATTATGGCTTGTTTTTCAACCACTCCACAAATGTCTTGTTAACAAACTATAGTTTTGGCAAGTCGGTTAGGACATCTATTATTTCACTTATAATTCACTGTATCACAATTCCAGTGGGTCAGAAGTTTACATACACTAAGTTGACTGTGCCTTTAAACAGCTTAGAAAATTCCAGAAAATGGATGTCACTGCTTTAGAAGCTTCTGATAGTCTAACTGACATAATTGGAGTTAATTGGAGGTGTACGTGTGGATGTATTTCAAGGCCTACTTTCAAACTCAGCCTCTTTGCTTGTCATCATGGGAAAATCTAAAGAAATCAGCAAAAAAACATTGTGGACCTCCACAAGTCTGGTTCATCTTTGGGAGCAATTTCCAAACACCTGAAGGTACCACGTTCACAATGTAATCAAGTATAAACACCATGGGACCACGCAGCCATCATACCGCTCAGGAAGGAGATGCGTTCTGTCTCCTAGAGATGAATGTACTTTGGTGCGAAAAGTGCAAATCAATCCCAGAACAACAGCAAAGGACCATGTGAAGATGCTGGAGGAAACCAGTACAAAAGTATCTATATCCACAGTAAAATGAGTCCTTTATCGAAATAACCTAAAAGGCCACTCAGCAAGGAAGAAGCTACTGCTCCAAAACCGCTATACAAAAATGGCACACTACAGTTTGCAACTGCACAAGGGGACAAAGATCATACTTTTTGGATAAATGTCCTCTGGTCTGATGAAACAAAAACAGAACTGTTTGACCATCGTCATGTTTGGAGGAAAAAGGGGGAGGCTTGCAAGTCGAAGAACACCATCCCAACCATGAAGCACGGCGGTGGCAGCATCATGGTGTAGGGGTGCTTTGTTGCAGGAGGGACTGGGGCACTTCACAAAATGGATTGCATCATAAGGGAGGAAAATTGTGTGTGTATATATACACGTAGATGTCCGAACCGACTTGCCAAAACTATAGTTTATTAACAAGGAATTTGTGGAGTGGTTGAAAAACGATTTTTAATGTTTTTAACTGTTTTAAAGTCACCATTGGCCTCATGGTGAAATCCTTAAGCATTTTCCTTGAAACATAGTTAGGAAGGACGCCTGTATCTTTGTAGTAACTGGGTGTATTGATACACCATCCAAAGTGCAATTAATAACTTCACCGTTCTCAAAGGGATATTCAATGTCCGTTTTTTTATGATTATTTTTTACACATCTACCAATAGGTGCCCCTCTTTGAGAGGCATTGGAAAAGCTCCTTGGTCTTTGTGATTGAATCTGTTTTTGAAATGCACTGTTCGACTGAGGGACCTTATAGATAACTGCATGTGAGGGGTACAGAGATGAGGTAGTCATTAAAAAATTCATGTTAGACAGATTATTGCACACAGAGTGAGTCCATGCAACTGATGTGACTTGTTAATCAAATGTTTACTCCTGAATGTGTTTAGTCTTGCCATAAAAAGGGGTTGAATACTTAAGACTCAAGACATTTCAGCTTTCTTTTAATAAAAAATAAAATACAGTTTGACATTATGGGGCATTTATTGTGTGTAGGCCAGTGACACAACATTTTAATTTGATCCATTTTAAATTCAGGCTGTAACAACAAAATGTGGAAAAGTCAAGGTGTGAATACTTTCTGGAGGCCCTCAGCACCTTGCTCTGGCTGTTTCCATTAAAATGAAGAAACAAAAATAGCTTCTTAGCAAAGAGCAATTTCTCAAGATAAATATTGTTAGAACTGTCTGAACATTAAAAAATATCTGTTTATTGGCAAAGTTTTGGAACTCATTTTCACCTAGTGATGTTACCAGGCAGGTCAAAACTCCATCCCACCAATTTCAGGCAGTCTTTTCAAACAGCTCTTACACTAAAAGGTCCTCGTCATAATTTTCACAAGTTCACAGTATTATTTCAACCTAAAAGTGTGGAAATGTATATAGAAAACATAGAAACATCTAGTTTTTGACTGCACTGGGCCTGTCGGATAGGCACACTATTTGGGGCAGTGCGCACAGCAAATAGACAATTGTTGAGTTGTGAAAGGCATTTTTCAATATTTCCAAATACAATCACAGGAAAACCTAGTTTAGAAAGCAAATGGCTATTGCTGTAAAGAGAGGACGATGAAAAGACTGTCTTTTAGTGGTCAAAATAAAAAAAACAGTAGCCTATCTTATTGGCACCAGTGGAGCATCGGCATATTTAATGTCTTTATTATTGTGTCAATGCCACTTGAAAGTCGTGTTAAAAAATATTCTGCTAATCTTTCCATTCATAAAAAGTGTAGTAAAATTGAATGCAATGTGTTGATAAAAGGGCACATTTTTCCCTTGCAAAAAAAGGAAATGTATATCATATAGCCTAGCCTACTCCATTACTTGCTACATTGAAGTCCTTTTTGCTAACAGTGATTAAATTATAGCATTAGCCTTCATTATCCAATTTCTCATCACATTCGGGATAGTAGTATCTTACATAAGTCTGCAAATGTGATGATGCATGCAATGCTTTATAATAAAGGTTCATTTTTATGGTGAAAATTTGCTTCCCCAAACTGACCGTGTACATATGACACGCCAATCACCGACACCAGAAATCCCCTGACCGTCCCAACCCGAATGTTACTGTCCTTGTCAGATTTCAGATTGAGGGACTTAACTGCCTTGTTAGTAAAAGTATATATAATTTGAGTTGAATATATCATTTTTTTCTGTGCTTACCTTGTAAAAGTAGATGCCGACCTTGCCGTCGACCGTTTATAACAACTTCTTTCCTCATTCTGTTCAAAAAGACCTTGCAACGGAAAACGACTGAATCTACAGTTTCATCGTCTGTGACAAGAAAATGGAAAAGGAATGTCTCAATTTTGGTTTGCTTTTTGTTATTTTATGTTGGACCCAAGAGATTACTACATTTTGGATATTACTTGTTAATCCACAGTACAGTTTGTTCTAATATGGTCATTTTGGTTCACTTTGGTTAACTAATGTAATGTACTTGTTATGTTATTGAAAGGGTTTCATTCTAACAAAAGGTATTTTGAAAAAAAATACATATTTCAATTTAGGGTAACTGGAATTAATTAGGGAAGTTAGTGGACAGTTTAAATAGAAATTAAGCTTTGTTAGTTATTAATTTGATGAAAAGGTAGCCAATATTCTAACAAGTTTCACTTGAGGTTAATTTGACTGCATAGTGTATTAGTTCTGTATCCCATAAGATATCTCACAACAGTTTACAATGGAGCAAAGATGTCTGCTTGAAGTGCCAAACTGACAGTAGGCATATGCAGGACAGTTTCCAAAATGGTTCAATTGCAAGAAAATACGACTAGATTACCATTTAGCATCCTAGAATTCAAAAAGTGATAAAAGAAGCAGGCAACATTTTAAACTCCCTCTCACCATTCCAAGACAAGATCTGCCACTGCAGCAAAGAGGCCTGGGGGAATCACGGGATGAGTGCGCGCTGCAGCTTGGCAGTCTAGCCTGATAACGAGGCGATTACCAAATTAGTCTAGCAATGTATCCCTAAACAGGTGCCTGGCTGCACATGTCCTCTACACAGATCTAAAAAGGGACTATGCCTCTGCCTCGGAAGTTAAGGGAAACACCAACACAACACTGATGAGGACAGAGACAAGCAATGACACGTGACCGTGATGGAAGTCTGATGAGATAAATGTGCATGTCTTTATTCAATCAATAGCAATACAATTGCACTCTTTAGTTTCAATTTCCAGTCAATGAATAAGAGAAACCGGTATTAGGTGTATTTCATGCGCATTCTTTTTGTCTCAACATCCATTGTGTATGTAGTTCATCCCGCCACCACAAGGGGAAGCAACGGAGTACGTTTTAGAGCACCCCCCTCTTAAAGCCCACCTATGTATTATGATTCCAGACCTTTCTTCAGATTAAGTACATCTGCCAGAGTGAATCAGCAGGCATAATATGTCTCTTAGATAAAGGGTGAACAAGGTTCCTCATAAACTAGCAGAATCCACAATAAGCCTGTCGACCCTGTCCTGTCCTATCAAGCCTTTACAATCTCCTCTCAGCCCATAACAACTGTCCCGGAGATCAGACCAGCCAATTAATATCATGTTCACTAAGACATACGACTCTGCCGCATACACATGGTTGCAAAGTGACAAGCCATTTCTTTGTGTTTTCACGGCTAACAAAGAGGACAAGATATGGAGTGGAGATCTTGTGTAGAATAGATAATTGCCTGTCAGGATGATCCAGTGTACTGTAAGTGTCTCTGTTCTGTTCATAGTTTAGTGTTAATAAAGCCAAATCTAATCAGCATGAAAGGGCAATATCCCAGAATCCTCCAGTGGGTCAATAGCCCCTGTGTGTTCCAGCTGAGAAGTAATAAGATGTTATCGAAGGCATCTTAGTCACAACAAGTAATCTATACAAGCCTACCAACACACAACAACAGGCACCATTATAGTGACCATGTCAACCCCAACAAGGTAGTGCGTAAACGACAACATGGTGCCTCTGACCCGTTGACTCGATTTGTGTTCTTTGTGACAATCAGGTCAGGTTCAATGGAACGAACCTTGTTCATTGTTACATTGACTGATGGAATGTTCTTGTTATCTGGGAAGGTACAAGTCCAGTGGAGCTAAATTGATTTTACTACAGTACAGTCCTGTGCAATACAATACTGTAGTTGCACTAAAGGGTTGAGCTATACCTATAGCAAACTTTCTAATATATTACCGCATATGTGTATGAATCTTGACTGTGGTCCTGTTCCACTAAACTGAGAACTTTGTAGTTGGGTTTCTGTCATCCCCGGTAGGTGAGTCAGAAGAGAGGCATCCCACACAGTTATTGTCCCACACCTGAGCAGCGTCATGATTTTTGTTTTGCACTGGTGTGAGACTTAAACTGGAGGGGACAGTGGTGGCAGCACTCGGGCATCCTCTCCTCCCGTCACTAGGTCTCTGGCTGGGCTGTCAGTCACGCTACTCATTATGGCATGTGAGATGAGAGTTTCATGTGAGAAGACTGAGCAGGAAGGGCAATGTCAGGTCAATTTCTTTCTAAAGCCTGTATCTAATATAACATGTATTCAATTGATAACAGAATTGTGGATCGGATAATGATAGTGAAACGAATCTCTTAAGTCAATTACCGGTTTGAGCAGGTTGACATTAAAACAATGAATAGCCGATGCCAAATACTGGAGCTACTGTTCCATAAGAAACCAATATTGGCGAGTGCTTTGTGTAAAGGGTTTGACATCTACTACACATGTATAGGCCTAGAGTACCAGTCAGAAGTTTGGACACACCTACTCATTCCAGGGTTTTTCTTTATTTGTACTATGTTCTACATTTTAGAACACTATGGAAAAACACATATGGAATAATTTAATCTGGTTGAGAGAATGCCAAAACTGTGCAAAGCTGTCATCAAGGCAAAGGGTGGCTACTTCAAAGAATCTCAAAATATATATTTTGATTTGTTTAACGCTTTTTTGGACACTACATGATTCCATATGTGTTATTTCATAGTTTTGATGGCTTCACTATTATTCTACAATGTAGAAAATAGTAAAAATAAAGAAAATCCCTGGAATGAGTAGGTGTGTCCAAACTTTTGACTGGTACGGTATTTGTTGTTGCACAAGGGTGAAACATTCACCGAGTATACGAAACATTAGGAACACCTTATACTGAGTTGCAAACCGACGCCCCCCCCCCCCTTCCCTTTTTCCCTCAGAACCTTATCAATTTGTCGGGGAATTGACTCGACAAGTGTCAAAAGCATTCCACAGGGCTGATGGCCCATGTTGACTCCAATGCTTCCCACAGTGCCAAGTTGGCTGGATGTCCTTTGGGTATGGGATTACTCTTGATACACACAGGAAACTGTTGAGCGTGAAAAACCCAGCAGCCTTGCAGTTCTTGGCACCTACTATCTTCACCTGTACAAAGGCACTTAAATCTTTTGTCTTGCCCATTCACCCTTAGGAATGGCACACCTACACCATCCATGTCTCAAGCCTTAAAAATTGTTTATCCCGTCTCCTCCCCTTTATCTACACTGACACACAAGTGTATATAACAATAAGGGATCATAGCATTCCCCTGGGTTCCCCTCCTACGTCTATGTTATGGAACGAGCATAACATAATGTTTCGTATACTCAGTATATATATTCATTTTATACAACGGGTGGGTCTAATCCTGAATGCTGATTGGTTAAAAGCGCAATCCAGCCGGTGTCTATTCCACAAGTTACCACCGGCTAAATCTATGATGTTAAAATGCCTATTTACTCTGATCCATCTGACTGGGCAAATCCACTGTCTCATCAGCCCTGACAGGGAACTTATAAACTTGATCTCCACTATAAAAAGCATCTAGACATTATCTGACATTTCTTTTAGACTAACATTTAGTTCTCAACAGCGGAGATTTGTATAAAACTTGTTGTCTGTCTCTCTGACATTTGCAACATTATTTCAATATTCAAATTCGATCTCCAACTGTCCCATAGTAATGAACTTGTAGGGGTTGGGAGTCGGGAGGAGAGAGAGGGAGAGGCAGGCAGTTTTTCTCAGCCCGTCAAAATCATGAATCATTTTTATGGCTATATACAGAAGAAATGTCAATTGAAAAAATGTAAAACGAAACAAGCGCAGCTAGTTTGCAGTCTTAACAGCTTCAGTGTTTGAAGTGTTTGTGTTAGCTGTGTTGCTGGCTAGCTCCTCTGAACAACAGTGTCCTAACGAGAGAGCACATTTTTTATGCCAGGCAAAATCGTGCCTCATTAGCTCGTTGTTATGGATGAATACAAATAAATGTCAATGGAAAACAGCTTAAACAAATGCCGTTACTGTTGTTATTTCTGCATTGTTTTACATGACTGTAGGTTAGCGGTCGTTTGCTAGCTAGCAAGAAAGATATAAGAATGTTGCCAGGCAGTATGGCAATGGAACATTTAGAAGAATGACTGGGTCTCCAACAACCAAATCAGTAGAACGAACGACCAGCCAGCTTGGGTAGCAACCCTAGATTTGATTCAGGACAATATCTTGTGGAAGGATGAAATAGTACGGATAAATTAATCAAATTTACATTTTTAATGAAAATATGTCAATCATTATTTGAGTATGTTGGTAATCCGAAGTATAAAAGTGATAATGCCCTCAAAGCTGGTGTTTGGAGGATATATTAGCACAGTTTGGGTAGAGTCCATGGAGCTAGAGACCACTGGGGAGAGACCATGGAGCTAGAGACCACTGGGCAGAGACCATAGAGGTAGAGACCACTGGGGAGAGACCATGGAGCTAGAGACCGCTGGGCAGAGTCCATGGAGCTAGAGACCACTGGGGAGAGACCATGGAGCTAGAGACCACTGGGCAGAGACCATGGGGCTAGAGACCACTGGGGAGAGACCATGGGGCTAGAGACCACTGGGGAGAGACCATGGGGCTAGAGACCACTGGGGAGAGACCATGGGGCTAGAGACCACTGGGGAGAGACCATGGGGCTAGAGACCACTAGGGAGAGAAAAATGGGGCTAGAGACCACTGGGCAGAGACCACTGGGGCTAGAGACCACTGGGGCTAGAGACCACTGGGGCTAGAGACCACTGGGGCTAGAGACCACTGGGGCTAGAGACCACTGGGGCTAGAGACCACTGGGGCTAGAGACCACTGGGGCTAGAGACCACTGGGGCTAGAGATCATTGGGGCTAGAGATCATTGGGCAGAGACCACAGAGCTAGAGGCCACAGAGCGAGAGGCCACAGAGCGAGAGGCCACAGAGCGAGAGGCCACAGAGCGAGAGGCCACAGAGCGAGAGGCCACAGAGCGAGAGGCCACAGAGCGAGAGGCCACAGAGCGAGAGGCCACAGAGCGAGAGGCCACAGAGCGAGAGGCCACAGAGCGAGAGGCCACAGAGCGAGAGGCCACAGAGCGAGAGGCCACAGAGCGAGAGGCCACAGAGCGAGAGGCCACAGAGCGAGAGGCCACCGAGCTAGAGGCAATGGGTTCTGAGGATCAGGATGTGTTACCATTAATACCACCATGAAAAATAAAAGAGCCTCAGTGTTGTTGAAAGATGAGGCTAGAGGTTAAACAGATCAATAGCTGATTAAGAAGAGGAGCAGGGTCTTACACAAATCCTTGGAACACAGAGGAAACATTCCACCTCTACCAGTACCTTCTGCCTGTAACACTAACATGCTACACCCCGGAAATGACTACATATGACTTGTGTAGGTTTCAAAATCATAAGGGAATTGAATGCGTTGTTAACTTAGGAATGTGAAGTATGTTTTTTTAATAAGCTTGTGTTTATGTTTAGTAATTAGAGGATGTGGGAGTGTGTTTTTATTTCTTGGGACAAAAGGTTAGTTCTCAGTGGACTGGCTTTTCCATCGTCTCGGGATAAAATATCCTCAAAATGAATATTCTGCAAAGCCAATGGGAATAATTACTCAGTGTCGTTATATAAATCAGAACTGAACATTCTCTACATACAGAATGAAGTACTTGCCAGTAGAATGCCTTAAAATGCACGTTTTCCTTTTTGGAAGTCGAAAAACCAGTCCACAAACCTTTGAGTGAGAACACTAGCTCTGACACTTTCATATAGATAGCGAAAGTGAGAGAGAGCACGAGAGAGAGATGGAGTGTCTTGTCACTGTGTCTCTTACCTCCCAGCAGTTTGGGCTGACAGTTGACAAACTCCGGCTTGCTCTGAGAGCTGTAGCGCTGGCAGGTGTGGTGGAGGATCTGGATAAAGGTGCACTTCTCGCCGGCCGAACCAGCCACCCACTGGTCAAAGGCATTGTCGAACGCCAAGTCAAACTCCGGACAGTCCTTGGGAAAAGAGAGGGAATTATAGAAACAAAGAGAGATAGAAAAAGACTGCACGCATGAACCAGTCTCTAGGGGGTATTTAGAATTTGTCCTGCTGAAACAGTCAGGTCATGTGGTCAGGAAAAATGAATCCCTGGAGATAGAAGTTCAGTGTACTGTAAACTCACTCGGTTGGGGTCACAGCCGTTGACCTGTCTCAGCTGGTCGATGGTCCACATTGACCTCTTACTGAAGGACAAGGAGCCCTGGAACTGCTTCACCTTGGTGATGGACACATGGGACGGCTTCTTATTCGTCACTGTGGATAGAAAATCATGTAATACTTAGGATAAAAGTCATATTTAATGGAGAAATTAGGCTGTTGATGGAATAAAGTTAGATGCCAAATGTTCCTAAAAAGGTGCCGTTTTGGACATATTGAGTGACAAGTTTACTCCATAGCAGCTGTGTTCAGGAATACAGACTATAGTTCATTAACAATAGCCATTGGCTGCTTGTGCCAAAAACAGCATAGGCTTATCAGGAAAAGTAATAGAATAAAACAACAAGCACTTTTTCCCTGAGAGAAAGCCCTGCCTAATGTGGACTGGGCATTCTTGTGGCTGGGCCATGGACATTATCATAGGTTACCCAGTCAAAATATGTCCTTCTTATCTTTAATTTACTTCCAATGGGGGCTATCGTCTTTAACCCAACCACACAGTGTCTGACAGTATGATAAGCTGCAGTGTAAATAAAAAGTTGACTTAATTGGTCTTGTCAGCGTCTGCATCCACTCATCCAAGTGCCGATGTATTTGTGGAATGATGTGAACAGTACGAATGTGTGTCACTACCAAAGTCTAATGGTTTTAAATTACTTTTTTGTATTGTCTGGAAACTCACTTGTAGAATTCACTTGCAGAAGGTCTCTTAAAAAAGAGAAGCCGTGCAAGGTTATTAAACAGAGGTGCCTAGTTATTCTTCTATTGTTGATATCAGGTAACGTGCAACCTAACCCTGGCCCTGATATGCAATGTCTCCAAACCCCCTCTGATTTTAAATCAAGATCTGGTTTTGGTATTTTTCATTTAAATGTACGCAGCCTGTTGTCAAAAATTGGTGGGGTTAGGATTTGGGCTAAATCAACTGATGCAATTGTGTTTTCTGAAACCTGGCTCAGCAAGTCTGTTTTTGATAAAGATATTTGTATAAGTGGTTATAATGTTTATCACACTGATCGAGTTAAGAAAGGTGGGGGTGTGGCTATATATGTAAGAACTAAATTCCCTGTAAGTGTGGCAAAGTCTGACACTATTTGTAAACAGTTGGAATTTCTTGCTTTGAATATTGAGGTTTCAAAGGGTCTCTCTATAACTGTGATTGGCTGTCATAGACCCCCCTCTGCTCTCTATGACTGTGATTGGCTGTTATAGACCCCCCTCTGCTCTCTATAACTGTGATTGGCTATCATAGACCCCCCTCTGCTCTCTATGACTGTGATTGGCTGTTATAGACCCCCCTCTGCTCTCTATAACTGTGATTGGCGGTCATAGACCCCCCTCTGCTCTCTATGACTGTGATTGGCTGTTATAGACCCCCCTCTGCTCTCTATAACTGTGATTGGCTGTCATAGACCCCCCTCTGCTCTCTGTGATTCATTTTCTTCTTTGACGAACCTTATATCTAAACTTCTTTACAGTGAAATGATCTTGATTGGTGATCTCAACTGGTGCTGGTTAAAGCCGGCGTCTGATGATTTAAAAATGTTTTGTAATTCTATGAATCTTACTCAGTTGATTAATTCACCCACTCACCCAAATCTTAAATGCCCAGATAAATCTACCCTGATTGATTTGATATTGACCAATGTTCCACATAAATATTCTGCGGTTGGTGTTTTTTTGTAATGATTTAAGTGACCATTGTGCTGTTATTGCTGTTAGAAATTATAAGGTTCTTAAGACAAACCCACATTTTATTCGTAAGAGAAATTTGAAGTGTTTTAATGAGCAGGCTTTCTTTCAAGATTTGTTTTATTTTGACTGGAGCAAGATTGGTCTTATTCCTGATGTGGGAACTACCTGGAAATTATTTCATGATGTTTTTTTCCAAATAGTAAACAAACATGCCCCATTCCACAGGTTCAGAGTTAAAGCGCGGGATAATCCATGGTTTTCTTCTGAGCTGTTTGTATTATTCACGACCGTAATCTAGCCGGGGCTAAAGCAAAGAAATCATGTTCTGATGCTGATTGGCTTATTTTTAGGCAGTTATGAAACAAGTGTTATATTCTTCTCAGGAAGGCCAAGTCTGAATATTTTATGTCTGTTACCACTGATAACCTGAATGACCGTAGAAAGTTTTGGAAGGCTATTAAGTCTATGTCTGGTAACAGTAATGTTAATGAATTACCGTCATGTGTTTGAAGGACTCTGTTGCTGTATATGACAAAACTGAAATGCTGAATTGTTTCAATGAGCACATTGTATCATCTGGTAGGCTGTTTGATTCAGTGTCCTCTGTCTCTGTACAACCCTGTGTGGGTGAACCAGTGAGAGCTGGTCAAACTTTGAGCTTTTTGCCATCCTCAGTGCAGGTGGTACATAAAGCCCTGAAATCCTTAGATCAGAGAAATCCTGCAGGTCCTGAAAAAAAAAGCTTTCCAGAACTTGCAAACAGCTTTTTATACTGTTCAACATACCTTGTGTCAATTGAAGCTTATCCTCAATACTGACAAAACTAAACTAATGGCGTTTTCTAAAGCAAGAAATAGACCTCTGAACCTTTCACCTATTACTACCTGTCAGGGCAAGGAGATTGAGGTTGTAAACTCATATAAATATCTTGGAATTTTAAATTGATGACGGACTCTCTTTAAAATTGCATATTCAACAACTTACAAAAATATTTAAGCTGAAATTAGGATTTTATTTTAGGAATACGGCCTGTTTTTCTTTTGTAGCCAGAAGGAGGCGAGTATCAGCTACATTTATGCCTTTACTAGACTATGGGGATATTTTATATATGAATGCTTCCGTTCAGTGTTTGAGATCAATTGACACCCTTTAACATGGCACTTTGAGATTTATTTTAAACTGCAAATCCCTTACCCACCACTGCACTTTGGATACCAGGTTGGCTGGCCTTCTCTAGTCACCCGTAGGCTCAGGCACTGGTATACTTTTATTTACAAACCCATTTGGGGTTTACTACCTTTTTATTTGGGCATATTTATTGTTCAGAAATGTGGTGGGTACTCTCTTCGTTCGCTGGACTTTATCCTGCTAATTGTTCCAAATGTCCGAACTGAATTTGGTAAAAGGGCTTTTATGTACTCTGCGCCATCGTCTTGGAACGCCTTACAAAATATTTTTAAACTGGAAGACCTTGTCTCGATTGGTTTTTATAAATCACTGATGCATGATCTTGAGTCTGATTTCCTGACCTGTCAATGTTTTTAATTTGCTGTTTTTGATTTTGTTATACTCTATGTGAATTCTATGGTTTTTACTAGATTACTTGTAGTTTTTCATGTTGTTTGTCTGTCATTTTTGTAATGACTTGGTGCTGCCTATCTTGGCCAGGACGCTCTTTGAAAAGATCTTTTAAATCTCAATGAGCCCTTACTGGTTAAATAAAGGTTAAATAAAATAAATAAAATAGATTGATGACACCTTTTACACTTCGCCAGATGAAATTTGTACAAAAAAAGCAAAATAATTTTTCTTGATAAAGTGATATATTGCTTCCAGTCTGACGTCGACTAAATTAAAGTGGATATCAAAAATGTCTAAAACCTTGTGGTAGATAATCTTCTCTTAAAGGACTATATAGAGAAAGAGGGAAAGTATAAATCAACTCAGATTGTGGTTGAGCCAAAGAGGAATTCACTCATGGTATGGGATGGGGCCAACTATCCCGTATCCATATCCTGCCCTGGGACACCACCACAATGTCCTGGGCTATTCCCCTCACCCCCCGACATTCCAGATGTGAGTCTTTCCAGGGATCAAAGCCCTGTGTTTACAGATCATCCTGCTCAGAGTTCCGTCATGTGTCCGGACCACTGCATGCGTGCATAGCTGGATCCAAGCGGCCCGATATCTTACGGAAGGGCCAACATGCTCCTTTGTTGTTTTTGCAAGCCAAAGCACCAGGCCTGTTTCCACTCTCCCCATCTGTCGTTGTGTCATCCTGGATAATTAGGCCCCGTTTAGGTCACTTCGCTGTTCTGAGTTTCGTTTCCATAGTACCATCTGGATAGGTAGCTATCGGTTACTGACATGTCTTTGTGGCCTTTTCGTGGAATCGTCTAAAGTCGGACCAAGCCCACTTGTTTATCACAATATCTTTTCAATAACACAGGTAGGGCTAGATCCTTGTATTTTCTTTGCATTATCCTGTTTGTTGTGATAGTATCTCTCTGGTGAGGGGAGATGTTTGGATATATTGTACATGATAGTGAAAATAGTGGCCTTTGGTCTCAGTTTGTGACAGACAGTCAGGGACTGGGGTGGACATGAAGAGTCCTTTTTCTACCAGAGCCCTGTGATGCTTCTGGTTAGACATACTCTGTTCATTTTGATATTACAAGATTTCCAGTGAGCACTGCCTGTTCACCCAGCAACAGTGTGCTTCTACAAAGTGGAACTTCTCTTAAAAATGGTTCTTCTTGACTAGCAAAGCTTACGAACAATGCGTTCGGAAAGAATTCAGACCTTTTGACTTTCTCAATTTTGTTACATTACAGCCTTTTTAATAAAATGGATTAAATAACTTTTTCTCCCATCAAAATACACACAATACCCCATAAGGACAAAGTGACAAGGTTTTTAGAAATGTTTGCAAATGGATAAATAAAAAATAATAAAAACAGGAATACCATATTTACATAAGTATTCAGACCCTCTGTTCTGTTTCTATTAATCATCCTTGAAATGTTACTACAACAGGGTTGATGTCTACCTGTAGTAAATTCAACTGATTGGACAGGAATTGGAAAGGCACTTTGTCTACATAAGTTCCACAGTTGACAGGGTATGTCTGAGCAAAAAACAAGCTATGAGGTTGAAGGAATTGTCCGTAGAGGTCCGAGACAGGATTGTATCGAGGCACAGATCTGGGGAAGGGTACCAAAACATTTCTGCATCACTGAAAGTGAGGGCGGCAGGGTAGCCTAGTGGTTAGAGCGCTGGACTAGTAACCGGAAGGTTGCGAGTTGCGAGTTCAAACTCTGACAAGGTACATCTGTCGTTCTGCCCCTGAACAGGCAGTTAACCCACTGTTCCCAGGCCGTCATTGAAAATAAGAATGTGTTCTTAACTGACTTGCCTAGTTAAAAAAAAAAAAAAAAAAAAGTCCTCAAGAACACAGGGGCTCCATCATTCATAAATGGTTTGGAACCACCAAGACTCTTCCGAGAGCTGGCCGCCCAGCCAAACTGACCAATCGGGGGAGAGGGGCCTTGGTCAGGGAGGTGAACAAGAACCCATTGTCACTCGGAACCTTCCAGAAGGACAACCATCTCTGCAGCACTCCACCTATCAGGCCTTTATAGTAAAGTGGCCAGACGGAAGCCACTCCTCAGTAAAAGGCACATGACAGCTCGCTTGGAGTTCTTTTTATATATATATTTTTTTCTTCTTCTTCTTTTTCTTCATTATTATTGAATATTAAAACATAAAATCTACTTGCAATGGAGCTGCTCAACATCTACACAGAAGCAAACAAATCTACAGATCTCCCACAAGGTCAAAAACAGGGACCCAAACCAGCGCCCTATCAGCCACCGGCCCAAGCTGCCAACCACCAGGCCACCAGCCCTCCAAGATCCCCCAACAGTCATACTGTACCCACAGCAAAGCAGTTCTCCCAAAATGTATTAAAGAGCTAAGTGGTTCTACTGCGTCACCTGGTAAGTGGGGAGGGGAGGTGGAGAGTCTCGTAGAAAAGTCTAAAATCATAGAAAGTTGGGTTGGGAATTGCCAAGGACCTGCCGATAAGATATGATGATACTGAAGGACCTGCCGATACGATATGATGATACTTAAGGACCTGCCGATACGATGATGTACCTGCCGATACGATGATACTTAAGGACCTGCCGATACGATGATACTTAAGGACCTGCCGATACGATGATACTTAAGGACCTGCCGATAAGATATGATGATACTTAAGGACCTGCCGATAAGATGATACTTAAGGACCTGCCGATATGATGATACTTAAGGACCTGCAGATACGATATGATGATACTTAAGGACCTGCCGATAAGATATGATGATACCTAAGGACCTGCCGATAAGATATGATGATACCTAAGGACCTGCCGATACGATGATGTACCTGCCGATACGATGATACTTAAGGACCTGCCGATAAGATATGATGATACCTAAGGACCTGCCGATAAGATATGATGATACCTAAGGACCTGCTGATAAGATATGATGATACCTAAGGACCTGCCGATACGATGATGTACCTGCCGATACGATGATACTTAAGGACCTGCCGATAAGATACGATGATACTTAAGGACCTGCCGATAAGATACGATGATACTTAAGGACCTGCCGATAAGATAAGATGATACTTAAGGACCTGCAGATACGATACGATGATACTTAAGGACCTGCCGATACGATGATACTTAAGGAACTGCCGATACGATGATACTTAAGGACCTGCCGATAAGATACGATGATACTTAAGGACCTGCCGATAAGATACGATGATACTTAAGGACTTGCCGATCTGATCTGATGATACTTAAGGACTTGCCGATACGATCTGATGATACTTAAGGACCTGCCGATCGATCTGATGATACTTAAGGACCTGCCGATACGATACGATGATACTTAAGGACCTGCCGATACGATGATACTTAAGGACCTGCCGATACGATATGATGATACTTAAGGACCTGCCGATACGATGATGTACCTGCCGATACGATGATACTTAAGGACCTGCCGATACGATGATACTTAAGGACCTGCCGATACGATGATACTTAAGGACCTGCCGATAAGATACGATGATACTTAAGGACCTGCCGATAAGATACGATGATACTTAAGGACCTGCCGATAAGATACGATGATACTTAAGGACCTGCCGATACGATACGATGATACTTAAGGACTTGCCGATACGATACGATGATACTTAAGGACCTGCCGATACGATAGGATGATACTTAAGGACCTGCCGATACGATACGATGATACTTAAGGACCTGCCGATACGATACGATGATACTTAAGGACCTGCCGATACGATGATACTTAAGGACCTGCCGATACGATGATACTTAAGGACCTGCCGATACGATGATACTTAAGGACCTGCCGATACGATGATACTTAAGGACCTGCCGATAAGATACCATGATACTTAAGGACCTGCCGATACGATACGATGATACTTAAGGACCTGCCGATACGATACGATGATACTTAAGGACTTGCCGATACGATACGATGATACTTAAGGACCTGCCGATACGATAGGATGATACTTAAGGACCTGCCGATACGATGATACTTAAGGACCTGCCGATACGATGATACTTAAGGACCTGCCGATACGATGATACTTAAGGACCTGCCGATACGATGATACTTAAGGACCTGCCGATACGATGATACTTAAGGACCTGCCGATCGATGATACTTAAGGACCTGCCGATCGATGATACTTAAGGACCTGCCGATCGATGATACTTAAGGACCTGCCGATCGATGATACTTAAGGACCTGCCGATCGATGATACTTAAGGACCTGCCGATCGATGATACTTAAGGACCTGCCGATCGATCTGATGATACCTAAGGACCTGCCGATAAGATACGATGATACCTAAGGACCTGCCGATACGATGATACTTAAGGACCTGCCGATAAGATATGATGATACTTAAGGACCTGCCGATAAGATATGATGATACTTAAGGACCTGCCGATAAGATATGATGATACCTAAGGACCTGCCGATACGATATGATGATACCTAAGGACCTGCCGATACGATATGATGATACCTAAGGACCTGCCGATAAGATATGATGATACCTAAGGACCTGCCGATACGATGATGTACCTGCCGATACGATGATACTTAAGGACCTGCCGATACGATGATACTTAAGGACCTGCCGATAAGATACGATGATACCTAAGGACCTGCCGATAAGATACGATGATACCTAAGGACCTGCCGATAAGATACGATGATACCTAAGGACCTGCCGATAAGATACGATGATACCTAAGGACCTGCAGATAAGATACGATGATACCTAAGGACCTGCCGATAAGATACGATGATACCTAAGGACCTGCCGATAAGATACGATGATACCTAAGGACCTGCCGATAAGATACGATGATACCTAAGGACCTGCCGATAAGATACGATGATACCTAAGGACCTGCCGATAAGATACGATGATGGACCTGCCGATACGATGATGGACCTGCCGATACGATGATGGACCTGCCGATACGATATGATGATACTTAAGGACCTGCCGATAAGATATGATGATACTTAAGGACCTGCCGATAAGATGATACTTAAGGACCTGCCGATAAGATGATACTTAAGGACCTGCCGATACGATATGATGATACTTAAGGACCTGCCGATACGATATGATGATACTTAAGGACCTGCCGATACGATATGATGATACTTAAGGACCTGCCGATACGATATGATGATACTTAAGGACCTGCCGATATCATATGATGATACTTAAGGACCTGCCGATACGATATGATGATACTAAAGGACCTGCCGATATGATGATACTCAAGGACCTGCCGATAAGATATGATGATACTCAAGGACCTGCCGATAAGATATGATAATACTCAAGGACCTGCTGATAAGATATGATGATACTCAAGGACCTGCTGATAAGATATGATGATACTCAAGGACCTGCCGATAAGTTATGATGATACTCAAGGACCTGCCGATAAGATATGATGATACTCAAGGACCTGCTGATAAGATATGATACTCAAGGACCTGCTGATAAGATATGATGATACTTAAGGACCTGACAATATGATAATATGACTATACTTAAGTGCCGATAAAGAATTTATTGTGATTCTCATGATTCAATATATTTTGCAATTCGATACTGTGATTTTATCACAATCTGATGTTTCAAACATGTTGCTCACTATACTGTAAGTCTGCTGCAGAGAGACAAGAGAACATGAGGAAAACTAGTTGTCAGTCAGGGAAAATAAAAGTGTTGAAAACATGTTGGCTCATTATTTTAAAAGATGCAGAACAAGCTATAGGATTAAAAATACCAGAGTTTTGGCGCAGGTACAGCAGACTAGCGC
Source organism: Oncorhynchus masou masou (assembly GCF_036934945.1). Classification (NCBI taxonomy): domain Eukaryota; kingdom Metazoa; phylum Chordata; class Actinopteri; order Salmoniformes; family Salmonidae; genus Oncorhynchus; species Oncorhynchus masou. Next base: position 23,809,113 of record NC_088243.1, read on the forward strand.
TGTAGTAAAAAAAAACTGTAGCAAAAAAAAGATACTTGGTTGTCAAATATCGATATAATATTGTCCCAAAATAAAGTCATATGTACTGTAACTATACATTTTTCCCCATCACTAATAGAATAAGAGACACCAGACTACTCTCTGCTGAGACCATAATATATCTTCCACCCCTATTCCCCCACCCACTGACTCTTTGGCACTGATGCCGTCAAACCAAATTAAAAGTGTGAGCTGCTTGCTGATCAGAGGACAATCCCAAATTGTACACAGAAAGGAAGAGGAATAAATAAATGGAGCTGAAAGTAAAGTAAGCGCTCTAAAAGACAAGGTACTGGAATTAAGCTGAAATAGCGGACTTACACTACATGGCCAAAGGTATGTGGACATCTGCTCATCAAACATCTCATTACAAAATAATGGGCATTAATATGGAGTTGGTCATCCCTTTGCTGCTAACAGCCTTCACTCTTCTGAGAAGGCTTTCCACTAGATGTTGGAACATTGCTGATATAACAGCCTCCAGTCTTCTGAGAAAGCTTTCCACTAGATGTTGGAACATTGCTGCTATAACAGCCTCCAGTCTTCTGAGAAGGCTTTCCACTAGATGTTGGAACATTGCTGCTAAACAGCCTCCAGTCTTCTGAGAAGGCTTTCCACTAGATGTTGGAACATTGCTGCTATAACAGCCTCCACTCTTCTGAGAAGGCTTTCCACTAGATGTTGGAACATTGCTGCTATAACAGCCTCCACTCTTCTGAGAAGGCTTTCCACTAGATGTTGTAACGTTGCTGCTATAACAGCCTCCACTCTTCTGGGAAGGCTTTCCACTAGATGTTGGAACATTGCTGAGGGGACTTTACTCCAGTCAGTCACAAAAGCATTAGTGAAGTCGGGCAATGATGTAGGGCGATTAGGTCAATGAAATTCATCCCAAAGGTGTTTGATGGGGTTGAGGTCAGGGCTATGTGCTGGCCAGTTAAGTTTGTCCGATCTCAACAAACCATTTCTGTATGGACCTCGCTCTGTGCACAGGGGCATTGTCATGCTGAAACAGGAAAGAGCCTTCTCCAAACTGTTGCCACAAAGTTGGAAGCACAGAATTGTCTGGGACGTCATTGTATGCTGTAGCGTTACGATTTCCCTTCACTGGAACTAAGGGGCCTAGCCCAAACCATGAAAAGCAGCCCCAGCCAATTATTTGTCCTCCACCAAACTTTATAGTTGCCACTACTCATTGGGGCAGGTAGTGTTCTCCTGGAATCTGCCAAACCCAGATTCGTCTGTTGGACTGCCAGATGGTGAAGCATGATTCATCACTCCAGAGAACGCGTTTCCACTGCTCAAGAGTCCAATGGTGGCGAGCTTTACACCAGTCCAGCCGACGCTTGGCTTTGCGCCTCGTGATCTCTGGATTGTATGCATCTGCTCGGCCATGGAAACCCATTTCAGAAAGCTTCCAATGAACAGTTCTTGTGCTGACGTTGCTTCCAGAGGCGGTTTGGAACTCAGTAGTGAGTGTTACAACCGAGGAGAGACGATTGTTTACGCACTACATCACTCGGCGGTCCCGTTCTGTGAGCTTGTGTGGCCTACCACTTCAAGCTTAGCTGTTGTTGCGCCTAGATGTTTCCACTTCACAATAACAGCACTTACAGTTGACCGGGGCAGCACTATCAGGGCAGATATTTGACGAAGTGACTTGTTAGAAAGGTGGCATCCTACGACGGTGCCACATTGAAAGTCACTGATCTCTTCAGTAAGGTAATTCTACTGCCAATGTTTGTCTACAGAGATTGCATGGCCGTGTGCTCGATTTTAGACACCTGTCAGCAATGGGTGTGGCTGAAATAGCGAAATCCACTAATTTCAAGGGGCGTCCACTTTTGGATGTATAGTGCATATTGTGGAACGAACAGCTGACTGAAGATGGGGCGGCCGGGCATTTGTGCAGTTGAGTCCACTTCTGCTGTAATTGAATTGAACTTTGTTTCTCCTTGCTGCAAAGAGTCTTAGGTTGTCTAAGCAATGCCCGCTTACCTGCAGCAGCAGCACACAGAAAAATAATTCATTATATTTCTATGGCAACACATGCAGTCAGGTGCGGAAGAGAAAATGTGCTATTTAAACAGTTATTACGGTGACCATGGTCATTTGGTTGGCTAATTACTATCATCCAAAATTCCATGACAGCCACAGCTCTTCTCTGTGCATACACATTTGAGAACATCTCTCCACTACTGCAAACCCAGTCAGCCCTTCAGCCAAGTGTGACAACCATGTACAGTTCTCCTGCTTTCTTCTCACTACTTTGACCATTAATACAGTTTCACCATTAGGATGCGATCTGGAGGGATGTAGAGGACAAAGTGTTTATTTTTCTTATTTTTTTAATCATTTAACCTCTTGAAACTCCCCATCCCGGATCCGGGATTGTGACTAAGCCTCAGGCTCATTAGCATAACGCAACGTTAACGATTTCTGAAAATCGCAAATAAAATTAATGCGTTTGCTCTCAAGCTTAGCCTTTTCTTAACAACACTGTCATCTCAGATTTTCAAAATATGCTTTTGAACCATAGAAATTGACTAATTTGTGTAAGAGTATGCAAAGCTAGCATAGCATTTTGTGTAGCATGTAGCACGCAACATTTTCACAAAAGCCAGATAACCAAATAAATAAAATCATTTACCTTTGAAGAGCTTCTGATGTTTTCAATGAGGAGACTCCCAGCCACATACCAAATGCGCAGTGTTTCCTGAAAGCGTCTGTGTGTAGGAGAAATCGTTCCGTTTTCTACATTGCGCCTGGCTACCGAAACGAACCGAAAATGCAGTCACCTACAACGTGAAACTTTTTCCGGATTAACTACATAATATCGACGGAAACATGGCAAACGTTGTTTGGAATCAATCCTCAAGGTGTTTTTTCACATATCTCTTCATTGACATGCAGTTCGTGGAAGCTTGCTTCTCTCTCTGTGCCCCATGGAAAAATACTGGCAGGTGACTTTTGCGCACCAATTTCGGCGCAGGACACCGGGCGGACACGTGGTAAATGTGGTCTCTTATGGTCAATCTTCCAACGATCTGCCTACAAATACGTCACAATGCTGCAGACACCTTGGGGAAACGACAGAAAGGGCAGACTCATTCCTCTTGCGTTCACAGCCATATAAGGAGATCATGAAAGACAGAGCCTCAAAAATCCTTGTCATTTCCTGGATGCCAAGTCATCTTGGTTTTGCCTGAAGCTCACGTTAAAGGGCACGCACAGAGAAGATATTTGTATTTCTGGACACGTCAGAGTGTTTTCTTTCGAACAGTAGCAATTATATGCATAGTCGAGCATCTTTTTGTGACAAAATATCTTGTTTAAAACGGGAACGTTTTTCTTCCAAAAATGAAATAGCGCCACCATAAGTGTAAGAGGTTTAAAAAACATAATATACTTGCAGTGAAGCCTCTCAACAACTACATCACATTAGTCATCTAACAGCCTCCCACCCAGAGCGACACACAGAAGCAACCAGGGTCAACGCCTTGCTCAAGGGCACATTGACAGATGATGCAGTGTTGTTTGATCCAACCTGCAAGCCTTTTCATCTGTAAACGACTTCAGCTTGCTTGTCCCTAAATGAAGCAGCAACAGACAGCAACCCTCCAGCGAAATCAGGTGTTGTTTTGGTACCATGCATATTGGATTACCATGGTAACCCTCTCTCTCTCTCTCCAAAGTGGCACCCTGGAAAGCAGATCTGACTGGGGGACTGAAAGGTCTGATTTCTCAAGTTGGTCTCACCCACCTGGTCCGGCGAAAGCTTTTGAAATGCATCGTATAGAGTAGGAGAAAGAAAGTGTGCGAGAGAAAGAGTCAAACAGTGCATATCAAAAATCCCTTTCATCTTCCAAGCCTGACAAGCACTTTATTTTCCTCTTCTACCTTTGTGCTTTATGGAAAGAGGGTTAACAAATTCAGAGCTACTGAAGTGTGTTCATGCACAAAATGTGGAGTGATTTTGAGTTCTGAAGCTGATCCAAGCATGAGGGTTAATCATGTTGTTTCAGAACCTCCTACAGTGGCGTGTGCATGTAATGAGAAAATGTTGGGTCCAACTCAGTCCCGTGGGCAGTAATGTGTAATCGAAACTGCCCTGTACCATTCAGAGTTTTTTTTGCATCTCGATGTGGACTCCTTTAAGTCAATTTTCTCTTTTACTTTAGACCAAATTACTCAGGTGAGATACTGTAGGAAGTCCATGATGTAGGTTGTTAACATAATAATCTCTGTTGCATAACATTAGAGTCCTTATCAGTCTTGGTCACACTTGTGGGTGGTCCATCACATTCAACAAACCTTCATTGTCATTGGCTGGATCAGAACTCTCATTACGCATCCATAAACTAACCATTTGGATTGGCCCACTGTTGATTACCATGGATCATATTAGTTTTCTAAGGCTCTGTTCATTTAAATTCAAATGTTGTTCCAATGGAATGTTTTCCTAGCTATCCTCATACAATGGGAATTGTAGCGAAGTGCTATTGAAAAACCTCAAACCTGCACAATTCTCACATTATTATTTGTGCATCTTGGCAGTGTATGTTTTCGCTAGCATTAGTAACGTCACTCCTGTTGCCATCTCAGCAACCACAACAATATTTTCCTTAAGAGTAAGCTAAGTCTGGGAAATGTCCCTCTCGTGTCGCCTGTCTGCGTATGGTAGATGAGTTTCCTTCTGGCCACAGGACTGTACACAGCTAAGAACAATAAGCCCCTGACCCACTGGAGGGAATTAGATCGTGTCATTAGCAAGAGCATGTGAGAATAGGAACTCCTACTTGGTGCTTCCTCTCACATTGACTTTGGTTTGACATTTGGCCTTACACATGGAATACCTTTAGCTGTGTCTCCATGATGGTCGAATGGTATTTGGAAAGTTTCTCACTGAAAATGACTGAAAGTCTGCCATTGACATCGATTCATGATTTACGTGCCGTTCAATTAACTCTGAGTTTCATGATTGTTTGTATAAACCCTTATCTCAAATATGAATTATCTGGTGGAACACTCTAGTCTCTCAAGTGAATGAGAACATAATCAAGATAACAACAGAGACATTTGTTTTATCACAATGTTTTGTTTACTTTGACAATGGAGCCAAGGTCTCCGATGGCATGTAATAATGTTAAGGGGGGGGGGGGTTGCAACTTAACCCCCAGGGCATTAATGTAGAGCAGGGTTCACTATATACGAATGTCAAAATACCCAGGAGGCCATCTTTGGATTTGAATTGCATGTTAAGCTAAATTCTGCAGAGAGTTTGCTCACTTGGCACCAACCCAGGTTCTTGAAGGCTTGTTAACAGAATTAAAACGTGAACATTCAGAAACACTGTGGTGAGTGTGGTCAAATGATTTTCAAAAAGCTGTATGTCCAAACACAGCTTAAAAGTAGGCTAATGTTTTGAAGACTCAAAAAGCTCTCTTGCTGCCCTTGAATCCATGTACAAACAGGGGTAAACGAACAATCGAACTGGCTGGGTTCTGAGTCAGGGAAGTGGAGCTGTCTTCACCATGCTCTAACTTGTTATTATAATGCTGGAACAGCCCATCTAAAACCACTCTCTGTCTGGGCCTACTGTATCATTACTGGTCTATTTAAAACCTTGCCCCGCTCCGGCTAATCTGAAACACGTTGTTCTACTCCAACAGAGCCTGTCACTGTAACACACATTAGGCTAGCCCTGGAGACAGCCCACAACAATCCCCTCCGCAGTCAATGCATCAGCTCAGAGACAAGGACCTGCTGTGTGGCCCGTGATAGTACAGGATAGAGGCCATGCCATGGCACGAGGGGCCACACCATGGTACATAACGACTGGGGAATGCAGAGCAGCTTTGCGATGTGAAACTCAGAGAATCAGACAACCAGCAGATGCAGAGGACATCGTTCATTTACACATCATGTGGAAGAAACAATACAGAAGTGTTTTTCTGTGTCATCAGAGAGGAATCATGTGCTTTCTCTTCAACAGTTAATACCAAAGACAATATTATAGTGGTTATTGCACACGTTCTGTAAGCTTATGTCCGCAAAGTTTGAATACATACAACTCCTGTCCTGTGAGAATTCAGATCCTTCCAATTCTACAGGGCCTTGAGAAAGTATTCACACCTTGACTTTTCCACATATTGCTGTTACAGCCTGAATTTCAAATGAATTAGAGATTTTTTGGGGCCTACACACAATACCCCATAATGTAAAATTGCATTTTTGTTTTTAGAAATATTTACAAATTAACCAAAAACGGAAAGGTGAAATGTCTTGAGTCAATAACCCCATTGTTTTGTCAAGCCTAAATATGTACAGGAGTAAACATTTGCTTAACAAGTCACATAATATGTTGCATGGACTTACTCGGTGTGCAATAATGTGTTTAACATGATGAATGGACTGCCTCATCTCTGTAAGATGTTTCTGTAAATAATTTTGGTAGCATTTCTATATATATATAAAATAATATATTACACTTGCTCTTTCTTGAATAACTTCCTCCAGTTAATTTGTTTTTTCCTTTAACTTATTCTGTGCCTCTATGGTCCAGTTTGTATTGCTATCTATCTGTACTGTTAGCTCCTCTATTTGCTTTGTTAATAAGAACTATTTGGACCTAAATTGTTTTTCTTTAAAAGATTGAATTGCATGTCCTCTAAACGCAAATTTGAAAGTGTCCCATACAATAAGGTGATCTGTTGTACCTATGTTATGTAGAAAGAGTGAATAATAAATCATTCTTTCTTGGTTAAAAACAAGTTGTCATCCATTAGGCTTTGATTCAATTTACAATATACTGGCCCACATGGTAATTCTGTAAGATTAATGTGTTTGCCTATAATTCGATGGTCCGACGGCATTCTGTCCCCTATCAACACTTTTAAAGTGAAAGAAGTCAAGATGAATAGCTTGATTGAGTCTCCACCACATATATCTCAATTGGCCAGTATATTAAAGCATCAATATACAGTGCCAGTCACAGTTTTGGAAAAAGTCACTCATTCAAAGGTTTTTCAAATGTTTTACAATTTTCTACTTTGTAGAATAATGTAATAGTGAAGACATCAAAAGGCAGACAGCTTTGCACACACTTGCCATTCTCTCAACCAGCTTTGAGGTAGTCACCTGGAATGCATTTTAATTAACAGGTGTGCCTTGTTAAAAGTTCATATGTGGAATTTCTTTCCTTCTTAATGCATTTGAGTCAATCAGTTGTGTAGTGACACCAAGCGCTATGACGAAACTAGCTCTCATGAGGACCACCACAGGAAAGGAAGACCCAGAGTTACCTCTGCTGCAGAGGATAAGTTCATTAGAGCCTTACCAGCCTCAGAAATTGCAGCCCAAATAAATGCTTCAAAGAGTTCAAGTAACAGACACATCTCAACATCAACTTTTCAGAGGAGACTGCGTGAATCAGGCCTTCATGGTTGAATAACTGCAAAGAAACCACTACTAAAGGACACCAATAAGACAAAGAGACTTGCTTGGGCCAAGAAACACGAGCAATGGACATTAGACTGGTGGAAATCTCTCCTTCAACCCCCACTTCCCTTTGTCCACCAAGCCGCGATGCCGGTTTATCCCACTAGGGAAACTCTGTTATCATTACCTTGTAACTATCTACTGTTTGTTTATGCATTTCTGTGAATTACTTAGTTAGTACATCAATGACTTAAGACAATTGATGTATGGATTTCTCATAGTGAAGACTGGGTTCGTGCAGATAACCAACAATTTACAACGTTTGGAATGAGACTAACGTGAGGTAAAGAATAATTCATTAATCAGAAGACTATTGATCAGATATGAAAATATCTGAAAAGTTATATTAGGAAAATTATAACTTTGTAATCTGAATATTTTCCTTGGTGCCCCGACTTCCTAGTTCATTACAGTTACATGATTAATCAGTTTAATCACGTAATAATAATTACAGAGAGTCATTTGATAAAGATTAATCTTCAGTTTAATGATGCCAAAGACACGACAAAGCTTTGAGGATAACACAGTGCCACCGACACGGCCACCTACCAAGGACTGTGGGCTCTCCTTCTCCATGGCCGACATGAGTAATCCATTTTAACGTGTTAATCCTCGCAGGGCTGCCAGCCCAGATGGCATTCTTAGTCGCATCCACAGAGCATGTGCAGACCAGCTGGCTGGTGTGTTTACGGACATATTCAATCTCTCCCTATCCCAGTCCGTTGTCCCCACATGATTCAAGATGGCCACCAGTGTTCCTGTACCGAAGGCGGCAAAGGTAACTGAACAAAATTACTATTGCCCTGTAGCACTCGCTTCTGTCATCATGAAGTGCTTTGCGAGACAAGGATCATATCAGGTCCACCTTCACTGTCACCCTAGTCCCACTCCAATTTGCTTACCGCCCAAAAAGGTCCACAGACAATGCAATCCCCGTCACACTGCCCTCTCATCTGGACAAAAAGAATATCTATGTAAGAATGCTGTTCATTGACTATAGCTCAGCATTCAACACTATAGTACCTTCCAAGCTCATCATTAAGCTCGAGGCCCTGGGTCTTAACCCTATCCTGTGCAATTGGGTCCTGGACTTGCTGACGGGCCGCCTCCAGGTGGTGAAAATAGGAAACAACACCTCCACTTTGCAGATCCTCAACACTGGGGCACCACAATGGTGCGTGCTCAGCCCCCTCTTGTACTCCCTGTTCACCCATGACTGCTTGGCCATGCACGCCTCCAACTGAATCATCAAGTTTGCAGACGACAACAGTAGTAGGCTTGATTACCAACAACAATGAGACAGCCTACAGGGAGGAAGTGAGGGCTCTGCGAGTATGGTGTCAGGAAAATAACCTCTCACTCAACGTCAACAAAACAAAGGAGATGATTATGGACTTCAGGAAACAGCAGAGGGAGCACCCCCTGATCCACATCAACGGGACACCAGTTGAGAAGGTGGAAAGTTTTAAGTTCCTCAGCATACAGATCACCGACAAACTGAAATGGTCCACCCACACAGACAGCGTGGTGAAGAGGGCGCAATAGTGCCTCTCGACCTCAGGAAGCTGAAGAAATTTGTCTTATCACCTAAAACCCTCACAAATGTTTATAGATGCACAATTAAGAGCATCCACTCACGCTGTATCACCGCCTGGTACAGCAACTGCACCGCCCACAACCACAGGGCTCTTCAGAGGGTGGTGGGGTCTGCACAACACATAACCGGGGGCAAACTACCTGCCCTTCATGACACCTACACCACTACAGGCCAAAAAGATCATCAAGAATAACAACCACCCAAGCCACTGCCTGTTCACCCTGCTATTATCCAGAAGGCGAGGTCAGTGCAGGTGCAAAAGTGCAAGTGCTGTGTTTCAAATCAAATTTTTATTTGTCACATACACATGGTTAGCAGATGTTAATGCGAGTGTAGCGAAATGCTTGTGCTTCTAGTTCCGACAATGCAGTAATAACCAACAAGTAATCTAACTAACAATTCCTAATCTACTGTCTTATACACAGTGTAAGGGGATAAAGAATATGTACATAAGGATATATGAGTGAGTGATGGTACAGAGCAGCATAGGCAAGATACAGTAGATGGTATCGAGTACAGTATATACATATGAGATGAGTATGTAAACAAAGTGGCATAGTTAAAGTGGCTAGTGATACATGTATTACATAAGGATGCAGTCGATGATATAGAGTACAGTATATAGGTATGCATATGAGATGAATAATGTAGGGTAAGTAACATTATATAAGGTAGCATTGTTTAAAGTGGCTAGTGATATATTTACAACATTTGCCATCAATTCCCATTATTAAAGTGGCTGGAGTTGAGTCAGTGTCAGTGTGTAGGCAGCAGCCACTCAATGTTAGTGGTGGCTGTTTAACAGTCTGATGGCCTTGAGATAGAAGCTGTTTTTCAGTCTCTCGGTCCCAGCTTTGATGCACCTGTACTGACCTCGCCTTCTGGATGATAGCGGGGTGAACATGCAGTGGCTCGGGTGGTAGATGTCCTTGATGATCTTTATGGCCTTCCTGTAACATCGGGTGGTGTAGGTGTCCTGGAGGGCAGGTAGTTTGCCCCCGATGATGCGTTGTGCAGACCTCACTACCCTCTGGAGAGCCTTACGGTTGAGGGCGGAGCAGTTGCCGTACCAGGCGGTGATACAGCCTGCCAGGATGCTCTCGATTGTGCCTCTGTAGAAGTTTGTGAGTGCTTTTGATCGAACATCTCTGCAGAGATCTGAAAATAGCTGTCTAACGACATTCCCATCCAACCTGACAGAGCTTGTGAGGATCTGCAGGGAAGAATGGGCAAAAACTCAACAAAATAGTAAATGGTCCGAATACTTACAAAAATGTGATATCAGTTATTTATTTTTAATACATTTTCACACATTTCTAACAACCTATTTTTGCTTTGTCGTTATGGAGTATTGACAAGGGAAAAAAAATATTTGATCCATTTTAGAATAAGGCTGTGACTTAACAAAATGTGGATAAAGTCAAAGGGTCTAAATACTTTCCGAATACACATGATATTTTCACTGTTAATAAGCATACTGTAGATGCAACTGAGTAAATACCTGCTAAAACATCCCCTCATCCCAAGTTGGGTTATCGTCCCAGTGACTGGCCCTGTACACATGGATCCTAGGTCCTTTAATAGATTGGGACCCATCCCTTGAAAAGTGCCACCTATGGAACTGAACCAGAATAGCAGCCAACAGCATTTCTAACATATTTTGTTTGCAAGAAGGCACTAAAATAATACTGCAATTCACTTTTTGACCTGAATCCAGTGTTGTGTTGTATTGTATTTTCCCCAAACATTACTGAGTACTACTCTCCCTATTTTCAAGCAAAGAGGTGGCTGCATCATGTTATGGGTATGCCTGTAAATGGTAAGGCCTTTTCCAGGATAAAAAAGTAGAGGTTCAGTCTGTTTTCCACCAGACAGTGGGAGAATTCCCTTTTCAGCAGGACAATTACCTAAATAAAGTTTGTGAATTTTCCTGAGTTTCCGAGTTACAATTTTGACTTAATTCTACGGCAAGACTTGAAAATTGTTATCTACTAATGATTAACAACCAAGAATATAGAAGAATATAGATAGAATATAGATAATAATAAATAGGCAAATGTTGCACAATCCAGGTGTGGAAAGCTCTTAGAGACTTATACCCAAAAAGCCTCACAGCTGTAATCACTGCTAAAGGTGGTTCTACAAAGTATTCACTCAGAAGTGTAAAGACTTATGTAAATTTCATATTTCTATATTTAAGTTTCAATAAATTAGCAAAAATATCTAAAAACATATTTTCAATTTGTCATTATGGGGTATCGTGTGTAGATGGGTGAGAGAGACAAAAAATATTTAATCCATTTTGAATTCAGGCAGTAACACAACAAAATGTGGAAAAAGTCAAGGGCATATACTTTCTGAAGGCACTGTATATTTCAATGACCGGGATAAATCCCAGACAGGGTTGTTCATGGATGTTGTCTATTTTTAATCCCCCTATAACAATATATTCAGAGAGTATGTTCACAATATGAAAGGGTCTTAGCTGTGGAGATAAACAGATCTGTCTGATCCGTAAAAATGGAGAAGAACTGACAGAAGCTGACCAAAATGCCCTTTTCATCTCTGACAGTGATGTTCCCTTTGTTGTTTAAAATCAGGGCACAACACAACCCAAAACAAGATAGGCCTGTGAGTTTGTTAGAGGTAAAATAATTATATTTTTCAATATTTGAAGAGCTCCAACTGTCTGAGTGGATAAGGAAGATATTAAACCCTTTTAAAACAGGAGAGTAGAGAGAAAAAGGAGAACATGTTATTCAAGTAAGTTTGATAGATGGTTAAGAAAATAGGGACATACTATTTTCTTTACAGTCAGTTTGTGTTTTTAGACTATTTTTGTCTAGCTATATTTCAAATCAAATCAATTTATAATTATATAGGCCTTCTTACATCAGCTGACATCTCAAAGTGCTGTACAGAAACCCAGCCTAAAACCCCAAACAGCAAGCTATGCAGGTGTAGAAGCATATTTTGAATGCAACGTCCCATTACCCTCAAGCACTACATCAATTATGCCTCGATGCTAATGGCTCTGAGTGTGTAGCGTACGCATAGAGTAACCCTAATGATCATTACAATGACAACACCACCACAAGACAGATTGTCCAAGCATGTTTACTAGAACTGTGAGATGTAATAATAAATTCCGTTTGTAGAGTGCTTTCATTTACAGATGTAAATCAAAAGGTTCTTTAAAATGAAAGCAAACATTACAATTAAAAAATGCTTTAAAAAAAGGGCTAAAAACTTTAGCCGACAAATTAAAAGATAGCTAGCAGTCTAGTACTATCCAAGATACACAAAATAATAAAAGGTAACAAGGACAAGACAATAGAACTTGAAACTAACATAAGACCAACTAAAAACACCTCAACATAGAAGACATTAAGTGAAAGCCAGTTTGAAGAAGTATTTTCAGCTCAGATTTAAAAGGCAGCGGTCTGGGGCATGCGGAGGTTGGGGGGATGCTCGGACAGAATGTTTAGTCACTTACTGTTTTTAGACGTGTTTTTGGAACTGCAAGAAGTCTTGGATCATATGATCCGAGTGAACGCGAAGGCTGTTTGGGGCTGAGGAGTTCACTGAGGTATTGGGAACCAGAGGCATTGGCAGTTTTTAAAGACAAACAGGAGGATTTTGAAGTTGATTCTGAATTGGAAGGGTAGCCAATGGAGAGACTAGAATGGGGGTGATGTCAGCAGATCTCTGGGTTCCTGTGAGGAGCTGCTGCCTGTGGATGCTTTTTGTGGGCAGGACACCAAGGAGGGCAATGCAGTAATTGAGTTGGGAGGGGCCGAGAAAGTTGACCAGCTTTTCCTGATCAGGTTTGCAGAGAACAGAACAGGTGATGTTTCTCAGGTGAAATTCTTATTTTTTGCAGACAAATTTGATGTGGTTGGAGAAACTGAGGGAGGGGTCCAGTAACACTCCACGGAGGAGAAAAATGGGACGGAGTGGCCGCCAAGAGTAGAGCTGGTGATGGGAGTGATTTTGATGTGATGGGGAGGATTGCTCCTGTTTTAGTATTGTTGAGTTGTAGTAGGCTGTTTGACATCCAGGCCTTAACGTCATCCAGAAAGCTGGTGAGGGTATTATGGAAGAGATGGAGTCCAGGGATGTTTTTATGAAGATCTGTGTTTCGCCAGCGTAGCGGTGGAATTGAATGGTGCATTTCCTGATTAGCAGACCAGGATGGGGCCTAAGACAGAGCCTTTAGGGACACCATAGGTGATTGTGATGGGTTCTGACATGGCATTTCCCATGGCAACATATTGCGTTCGGTTGGAAAGGTATGAGATGAACTAGAAGGAGAGTGATGGAGTGCTGCATCAGATGACCTGGCCTCCACAATCACCCTACCTCAACTCAATTGAGATGGTTTGGGATAAGTTGGACCGCAGAGTGAAGGAAAGCAGCCAACAAGTGCTCAGAATGTGTGGGATCTCCTTCAAGACTGTTGGAAAAGCATTCCTGATGAAGCTGGTAGAGAGAATGCCAAGAGTGTGCAAAGCTGTCATCAAGGCAAAGACTGGCTACTTTGAAGAATCATAAATATAAAATATATTCAGATTTGTTTAACCTCTTTGAACTCTAGATGCAGTATTTCATTTTTGAATAAAAAACGTTCCCGTTTTAAACAAGATATTTTGTCACGAAAAGATGCTCGACTATGCATATAATTGACAGCTTTGGAAAGAAAACACTCTGACGTTTCCAAAACTGCAAAGATATTATCTGCGAGTGCCACAGAACTGATGCTACAGGCGAAACCAAGATGAAACTTCAAACAGGAAATGAGCAACATTTTTGAAGCGCTGTTTTCCAATGTCTCCTTATATGACTGTGAATGCGCAAGGAGAGAGCCCACAATTTCTGCCGTTTCCCCAAGGTGTCTGCAGCATTGTGACGTATTTGTAGGCATATCATTGGAAGATTGACCATAAGAGACCACATTTACCAGGTGTCCGCCCGGTGTCCTGCGTCGAAATTGGTGCATAAACCTCAGCTGCAAGTATTTTTCATTTAATTCAGAGAATAAAGCAGACTTCCACGAACGATATATCAATGAAGAGATATGTGAAAAACACCTTGAGGATTGATTCTAAACAACGTTTGCCATGTTTCAGGCAATATTATGGAGTTAATTTGGAAAAAAGTTCGGCATTTTGGTGACTGAATTATTTATTTTTTTTGGTAGCGAAAAGTGATGTACAAAACAGAGCGATTTCTCCTACACAAAGAAACTTTCAGGAAAAACTGAACATTTGCCATCTAACAGAGTCTCCTTGAAAACATCTGAAGTTCTTCAAAGGTAAATTATTTTATTTGAATGCTTTTCTTGTTTTTGTGAAAATGTTGCTGGCTGAATTCTAGGCTTATAGCTATGCTAGCTATAAATACTCTTACACAAATGCTTGTTTAGCTATGGTTGAAAAGCATATTTTGAAAATCTGAGATGACAGTGTTGTTAACAAAAGTCTAAGCTTGAGAGCAAATATATTTATTTCATTTAATTTGCGATTTTCATGAATAGTTAACGTTGCGTTATGCTAATGAGCTTGAGGCTATAAATAGGATCCCGGATCCGGGATTGCTCGTTGCATGAAGTTAACACTTTTTTGGTTACTACATGATTCTATATGTGTTATTTCATAGTTTTGACGTCTTCACTATTATTCATCGTAGAAAATAAAAACCCTGGAATGAGTAGGTGTGTCCACATTTTTGACTGGTACTATGTGTGTTCATTCAATCGACCCAGGATGATGCTGTGGTCAACCGTGTTGAAGGTGGCACTGAGGTCAAGAAGGACGTCGTCAGCTGAAAATAGGTTGTTTACCACTTTGACGAGGGCCGTTTCTGTTCTGTGGTTAGGCCTGAAACCAGACTGGAAAGTCTTAGAGGCCATTGGATGTCAAATGTTACTGTAGTTGTTTAGCCAAATCTTTTTCCTTTAACTTTTGACACGATGTAACGTCTGCTTCCAACTCACACCCTCAAACATGTGGATCCCCTGAACGCAGCTCACTTTCCAGCCCACTTTCTAGCTCACACTCTCAAACACATAGATCCCCTGAATGCAGCTCACTCTCCAGATCCTAATCACCTGAATTCTAAATCACCTCTTCACACACCTGTATTTCATTATCACACAGTTCTTTGCACCCCTTCGCTGTGAGGTTTTGTTTGTTTTGTGACACGTCTTTCAGAGCTCTGTTTTTCCCGTGATTTACTCCTCCCATGTATGATAGTGAGGCATGCAAAAACTAACGACACCTTTTGCCTATTCCCTGCCTGTACTTTAGCCTTTCCTGTTATCTACCTATTGCCTGATCTCCCGGACTACGTTACTCGACTTTCCCCTGCCTGTACTATTTCCCTTTTGGACCCCCTGTGTATGACCTTCTACCTGCCCCTGGACCCAGCTACCTGTCTCCTCCTGTGGTTCCATTATAAAAGGGCCGAGAGTGGAGGAACATGATTTCAGTAGGGTTGTGGGGATGGAGTCAAGGGCACAGCTCGTGGCCTTTATTTTTGAGATTGGACAGAACACTACACAAGAGACTTGACATTAAAAATGATCATAGAGACTTTTGGATTATGATAGCATGCTGTTTTCTACCTTATCAATTAGCTCAAGGAGTTGCCAGGGACCTCACAATACATTATTATCATAATACTTAGGTGCCGATACGATATGTATTGTGATTCTCACGTTTCTATATGGATTTTTAAGGATCGACGCTGGTAGACAAGAAGCAGGTACAGGGAGTGAACATTTAAATACCAACGGACATGGAACAGGACCGGAAAGCTTTTAGACATGAACACATAACGACATTAATGTGGACACCAGGAACAAACGGGGGAGCAGACAGAAACAGGGAAGGCAATCAACTAAGTGAAGGAGTCCAGGTGAGTCCAGTGAGTGCTTACGCACGTAATGATGGTGACAGGTGTGCGTAATGAAGGGCAGCCTGGCACCATCGAGCGCCAGAGAGGGAGAGCGGGAGCAGGCGTGACAGTATTGCGATTCAATACTGGGATTTTGAGATTCCATGTTCAACATATGCTGACCATATGTCTGCTGCAGAGAGACAAGAAAGAGCCATGAGAAAACGAGTTTTGATCAGTCATGTAAATAAAAGTGCTGATATCAAATTGGCTCCCTATTTAAAAAATACATTGATGAAGGTAAAAATTCAGGAGTTTAGCGCAAAACTAATAATTGTCTAAATGATACGATATCGTAAAAAATAATATCCAACATGTTTTCCCTCATCATTATATCAATGGGTGTTCTAAGCATATCACATTGGCAAATTATTGCAATCAACTTTAAACTAGGCGAATCCTACTTGTCAAACTAGGCCAGCCTATTACTCTTCCATGTTCTGAAGGTCATTTCTAGCCTCTTCCTCCATGTGATACTGAATGTTTTACACCATAAATGAGCTGTTTAAATACAGCTCCTCTTGCCTCCTGTCACTTCTGTAATCCGTTCCAATTAAAACACTCTGCCACGGGTGGCACATTAAAGCGATTTAAAGTGCTTGGAGAATCATGTGTGTCTACCATGTAAAACCAATGGGAGAGCAGCTAAGTAGAGGCGGTACAATTTTTTTATTTTTTCACCTTTATGTAACTAGGCAAATCAGTTAAGAACACATTCTTATGACGGCCTAGGAACAGTGGGTTAACTGCCTTCTCTTCGATTATAATCACAGCCGTATATATTCCCCCCCAAGCAGACACATTGATGGCTCTGAACGAACTTTATATGACTCTTTGCAAACTGGAATCCATACATCCTGAGGCTGCATTCATTGTAGCTGGGGATTTTAACAAGGCTAATCTGAAAACAAGACTCCCTGAATTGTATCAGCATATCGATTGCGCAACCAGGGCTGGCAAAACCTTGGATCATTGTTATTCTAACTTCCGCGACGCATATAAGGCCCTGCCCCGCCCTCCTTTCGGAAAAGCTGACCACGACTCCATTTTGCTGATCCCTGCCTACAGAGAGAAACTAAAACAAGAAGCTCCCACGCTGAGGTCTGTCCAACGCTGGTCCAACAAAGCTGATTCCACACTCCAAGACTGCTTCCATCACGTGGACTGGGATATGTTTCGTATTGCGTCAGACAACAACATTGACGAATATGCTGATTCGGTGTGCGAGTTCATTAGAACGTGCGTTGAAGATGACGTTCCCATAGCAACGATTAAAACATTCCCTAACCAGAAACCGTGGATTGATGGCAGCATTCGCGTGAAACTGAAAGCGCGAACCACTGCTTTTAATCAGGGCAAGGTGACTGGAAACATGACCGAATACAAACAGTGCAGCTATTCCCTCCGCAAGGCTATCAAACAAGCTAAGCGTCAGTATAGAGACAAAGTACAATCTCAATTCAACGGCTCAGACACAAGAGGTATGTGGCAGGGTCTACAGTCAATCACGGACTACAAAAAGAAAACCAGCCCAGTCACGGACCAGGATGTCTTGCTCCCAGGCAGACGAAATAACTTTTTTGCCCGCTTTGAGGACAATACAGTGCCACTGACACGGCCTGCAACGAAAACATGCGGACTCTCCTTCACTGCAGCCGAGGTGAGTAAAACATTTAAACGTGTTAACCCTCGCAAGGCTGCAGGCCCAGACGGCATCCCCAGCCGCACCCTCAGAGCATGCGCAGACCAGCTGGCTGGTGTGTTTACGGACATATTCTGCGTTCTGAGCCCTCTCCTGTACTCCCTGTTCACCCACGACTGCGTGGCCACGCACGCCTCCAACTCAATCATCAAGTTTGCGGACGACACAATAGTGGTAGGCTTGATTACCAACAACGACGAGACGGCCTACAGGGAGGTGGTGAGGGCCCTCTGAGTGTGTTGTCAGGAAAATAACCTCACACTCAACGTCAACAAAACTAAGGAGATGATTGTGGACTTCAGGAAACAGCAGAGGGAACACCCCCCTATCCACATCGATGGAACAGTAGTGGAGAGGGTAGTAAGTTTTAAGTTCCTCGGCATACACATCACAGACAAACTGAATTGGTCCACCCACACAGACAGCATCGTGAAGAAGGCGCAGCAGCGCCTCTTCAACCTCAGAAGGCTGAAGAAATTCGGCTTGTCACCAAAAGCACTCAAACTTCTACAGATGCACAATCGAGAGCATCCTGGCGGGCTGTATCACTGCCTGGTACGGCAACTGCTCCGCCCACAACCGTAAGGCTCTCCAGAGGGTAGTGAGGTCTGCACAACGCATCACCGGGGGCAAACTACCTGCCCTCCAGGACACCTACACCACCCGATGTTACCGGAAGGCCATAAAGATCAAAGGACAACAACCACCCGAGCCACTGCCTGTTCACCCTGCTATCATCCAGAAGGCGAGGTCAGTACAGGTGCATCAAAGCTGGGACCGAGAGACTGAAAAACAGCTTCTATCTCAAGGCCATCAGACTGTTAAACAGCCACCACTGACATTGAGTGGCTGCTGCCAACACACTGACTCAACTCCAGCCACTTTAATAATGGGAATTGATGGGAAATGATGTAAAATATATCACTAGCCACTTTAAACATTGCTACCTAATATAATGTTTACATACCCTACATTATTCATCTCATATGTATACGTATATACTGTACTCTATATCATCTACTGCATCTTTATGTAATACATGTATCACTAGCCACTTTAACTATGCCACTTTGTTTACATACTCATCTCATATGTATATACTGTACTCGATACCATCTACTGTATCTTGCCTATGCTGCTCTGTACCATCACTCATTCATATATCTTTATGTGCATATTCTTTATCCCCTTACACTTGTGTATAAGATAGTAGTTTTGGAATTGTTAGTTTGATTACTTGTTGGTTATTACTGCATTGTCGGAACGAGAAGCACAAGCATTTCGCTACACTCGCATTAACATCTGCTAACCATGTGTATGTGACAAATAAAATTTGATTTGATTTGTTCAGGGGCAGAACAACAGATTTTTTTACCTTGTCAGCTCAGGGATTCGATCTAGCAACCTTTCGGTTACTAGTCCAACGCTCTAACCACTAGGCTACCTGCCGCCCCAGAATGTAGGATGTGTTAAGAAAACAAGAAGGTCCCGTTGACAGGTTGTAATAGTCGCAGTGAGATGTTGCTGAACACTGGTTAATGAGAGATGAAGGTGGTGGGAGTCAGTATGCTGTTCCCAACAGACAAAGACACATCTGAGGAGTTAGCTAGGGCTGATGAGGGTTGTGAGTGATGAGCTGAGAACAGCCTGAAAAACGCCTGAAGATGTAGAACCGATGCAATGAGGGACGTTTGGCCGAGCAAAGTTGTTGAGAGAGAGAGAAGAGATTAAGTGAAGGAGTCCAGGTGAGTCCTGTGAGCGCTTACGCACGTAATGATGGTGACAGGTGTGCGTAATGAAGGGCAGCCAGTTTACGATTGTCTCATTCATCCCCCTCCTCTCCCCTGTAACCTTTCCCCAGGTCGTTGCTGTAAATGAGAACGTGTTCTCAGTCAACTTACCTGGTAAAATAACGGATAAATAAAATTAAAGGCAGCCCAAATCAAGGAGAAAAGATAAAAAGGCAAAGCGAAGAAAGGAAGCAGATTAACTCTATTAAATTGTCATGTATATAATCCCCCCCCAAAAAAAACAACAACAAAAAAACAAGAAAAAGCTATTTCCACGACAAGCCAGATTGCATTGAGGCTTAATGTTCCTTGTCTGACAGGAATCATTGTAAGGTCAGGGGAAATGTCCCTCTCAGTGGTAAATGTGCTTTAAGTCAGGTGGGCCAAGACTTGGTAAGGTAAGCGCTTAGCTGTATTGTACTTAGCTGGAGGGGTAGGGTGATTAAAATAATGATTCAAGTGGGCAGTTTCATTCCACTACAGCTTATTGTGACCCTGAGGAAGTCTGGCTTTGCACTTCAGACGGCCTCCTCTCATGTGCAATATGAGTTTGAGAAGACCTGTGGATCTGTTTGGGCTGTAGGCAAATGGGAGTGGTCTAGGGTTTCTGGGATAATTGTGTTGATGTGAGCCATGACCAGCCTTTCAAAGCACTTCATGGCTACAAACGTGAGTGCTCCAGGGCAGTAGTCATTTAGGCAGGTTAGCTTAGTGTTCTTGGGCACAGGGACTATGGTGGTCTGCTTGAAACATGTTGGTATTACAGACTCAGTCAGGGACAGGCTGAAAATGGCAGTGAAGACACTTGCTAGTTGGTCAGCACATGCACAGAGTACACATCTTGGTAATCCGTCTAAATGTTGACCTGTTTAAAGTTCTTACTCACATCAGCTACAGAGTGTGTGATCACACAGTCGCCCAGAACAGCTGATGCTCTGATATGCGTGTTTCAGTGTTACTTGGCTCGAAGGGAGCATAGAAGTAATTTAGCTTGTCTGGTAGGCTCGTGTCTCTGGGCAGCTCGTGGCTGTGCTTCCCTTTGTAGTCTGTAAAAGTTTGCAAGCCCTGCCACATCCGACGAGTGTCAGAGCCAGTGTAGTACGTATCGATGGTGCTGTAGTGGAGCGGGTCGAGAGTTTCAGGTTTCTTGGTGTTGTCATGACGTTGCAGTCTTTTGGGTGCAGAAAGCCCCATCCCTCTCTCCCTAACTCCTACCACAAGGCTGCTGTGGTCAGAGAGGTTGTAAATTCCGGGAGGAGATGGTCTCCTCAGGGACACAGTATAGAGACAGAGTGAAGTTTCATAGAGAACAAAGGAATTTCTTCCACCTCACAGAACTTGAGGTCCGAACAACATTTATGTTCCGGAGAAAGTATAAAAGATCGGTGAAGAATCCAGCTACAAACTGGTCCGTTTGTTACATTTTGGTGAGGCTCATGGGAGACGGTGCGGCCACATTACCATAACGCTGTGTATATAATAGCCTCAGATATGAGGTTTACATCTAATTGTTGTATAAGATGAATGAGTGAGGATGATACTGTTTGTAAAATTGTGTAATGTGATTTTGTACTTTTTAATGAAGGAAACTCCAATTCCCTTTTGAGTTGAACTAAATCAGAGGACCGCCCATAAGCCCAGTTAGGGTCGGGCATCCTGGGACAGGCCCTTTTCTGCAATTCCGAATAAAACCCTAACCTTGAGAGTTCCTCAACAGACCAGACCATTTACTCCATTACGGACAAAGGTTACAGACCATGTTTTTTTTCGCAATCCCGAGAGGACAAAGGTTAAGACGATTGCTGAATCTTTTAACCATACCACGTGGTTAAACTCTTAGACTATCGATACCGACAGAATAAGAACTAGTTTTTGATATACTAGTCTGCAGCTAGGAATTCGGTATCATTGAACGCGAAGAATGACAACCGCCAAAACATCCATTCTACAACAACATTAATGAATGTCACTCTGAACTATCCCCTCTAACCACGATAGAGAGACAGGGCGGAAACTCTCCAACAGAAACTAACTTTTCAGCAGAGATCCCGACGACGCCCTGAGCGTAAATATATATATATTGATTGCAATTGTTGCCGAATGAGTGAGCGTTCATGTGCAAAGCATTAGCATTTCAATTGTTATAATTATCAACTGTGTGTTGTCTTCTCAGTCGACCCCCACTTCACTTTTGTACAACAAGCCGCCATGCCGGTTTAGCCCACTAGGGCACATTCCCCTGTCATTTCTTGTCACCATATTTACTTTGTTTGTTTGTTTATGCATTTCTGTGATTGTTTAGTTAGTTAATAAATAAATGATTTAAGATAATTGATGTATGACTCATAGTGAGGACTGGGTTCCTGCAGATAACCAACAATTTACGAAGTTTGGAATGAGACTAACACGAGGTAAAATAAATAATTCATTAATTCGAAGACTAATTGATCAGATATAAAATATCTGAAAAGTTATATTAGGAAAATTATAACTTTGTAATCTGAATATTTTCCTTGGTGCCCCGACTTCTTAGTTAATTACAGTTACATGATTAATCAGTTTAACCTCTTGAAACTCCCCATCCCGGATCCGGGATTGTGACTAAGCCTCAGGCTCATTAGCATAACGCAACGTTAACGATTTCTGAAAATCGCAAATAAAATTAAAATAATGCGTTTGCTCTCAAGCTTAGCCTTTTCTTAACAACACTGTCATCTCAGATTTTCAAAATATGCTTTTGAACCATAGAAATTGACTAATTTGTGTAAGAGTATGCAAAGCTAGCATAGCATTTTGTGTAGCATGTAGCACGCAACATTTTCACAAAAGCCAGATAACCAAATAAATAAAATCATTTACCTTTGAAGAGCTTCTGATGTTTTCAATGAGGAGACTCCCAGCCACATACCAGATGCGCAGTGTTTCCTGAAAGCGTCTGTGTGTAGGAGAAATTGTTCCGTTTTCTACATTGCGCCTGGCTACCGAAACGAACCGAAAATGCAGTCACCTACAACGTGAAACTTTTTCCGGATTAACTACATAATATCGACCGAAACATGGCAAACGTTGTTTGGAATCAATACTCAAGGTGTTTTTTCACATATCTCTTCATTGACATGCAGTTCGTGGAAGCTTGCTTCTCTCTCTGTGCCCCATGGAAAAATACTGGCAGGTGACTTTTGCGCACCAATTTCGGCGCAGGACACCGGGCGGACACGTGGTAAATGTGGTCTCTTATGGTCAATCTTCCAACGATCTGCCTACAAATACGTCACAATGCTGCAGACACCTTGGGGAAACGACAGAAAGGGCAGACTCATTCCTCTTGCGTTCACAGCCATATAAGGAGATCATGAAAGACAGAGCCTCAAAAATCCTTGTCATTTCCTGGATGCCAAGTCATCTTGGTTTTGCCTGAAGCTCACGTTAAAGGGCACGCACAGAGAAGATATTTGTATTTCTGGACACGTCAGAGTGTTTTCTTTCGAACAGTAGCAATTATATGCATAGTCGAGCATCTTTTTGTGACAAAATATCTTGTTTAAAACGGGAACGTTTTTCTTCCAAAAATGAAATAGCGCCACCATAAGTGTAAGAGGTTAATCGCGTAATACTAACAGAGAATCTTTGATAAAAAACTAAAAGTCTTCATTTAATGATAGTAAAGACATGACAGTGTCCACATCTATCCACAAACTATCATGATCCAAACAAACCAAGAAAGTTGTGAAGAGGGAACGACAATGCCTTTCCCCCTCAGGAGACTGAAAAGATTTGTCATGGGTCCCCAGATCCTCAAAAAGTTATACAGCTGCACCATCAAGAGCATCCTGATCAATTGCATCACCGCCTGTTATGGCAACTGCTCAAGCATCAAGTAAGGCGCTACAGAGGGGAGTGCATCCAGCCCAGTACATCACTGGGGCCAAGCTTCCTACCATCCAGGACCTATATACTAGGTGGTGTCAGAGGAAGGCCCAAAATTGTCAAAGACCCCAGTCACCCAAGTCACAGACTGTTCTCTCTGCTACCACACGGCAAGTTGTGCCGGAGCGCCAAGTCTAGGTCCAAAAGGCTCCTTCTACACCCAAGCCAAAACACTGCTGAACAATTAATAAAATGGTCACCGCAACAGGTTTAGATATTTTTGCACATTTATAAAACAATTAAAACAGAAATATCTTATGTACATAAGTATTAAGACCCTTTGTTATGAGACTTGAAATTGAGCTCAGGTGCATTCTGTTTCCATTGATCATCCTTGAGATGTTTCTACAACTTGGAGTCCACATGGGTTGAATTAGGGAGAGAAGGGCCTTGGTCAGGGAGGTGACCAAGAACCTGATGGCCACTGACAGAGCTCTAGAGTTCCTCTGTGGAGATGGTTGTCCTTCTGGAAGGTTCTTCCATCTCTGCAGTACTCCACCAGACGGAAGCCACTCCTCAGTGAAACGCACATGAAAGCCCGCTTGAAGTTTGCCAAAAGGCACGTAAAGGACTCAGACCATGAGAAAAAGATTCTCTGGTCTGATGAAACCAAGACTTAACTCTTTGGACTGAATGCCAAGTGTCACATCTGGAGGGAACCTGGTACCATCCCTACGGTGAAGCATGATGGTGGCAGCATCATGCTGTGGGGATGTTTTTCAGCGGCAGGGACTGGGAGACTAGTCAGGATCAAGGGAAAGATCAACGAAGCAATGCACAGAGATATCCTTGATGAAAACCTGCTCCGGAGCGCTCAGGACCTCAGACTGGAACAAAGGTTCACCTTCTAACAACGACCCTAAGCACACAGCCAAGACAACACAGGAGTGGCTTCAGGACCTGAAAATAGCTGTGCAGCGACGCTCCCCATCCAACCTGACAGAGCTTGAGAGGATCTGCAAAGAAGAATGGGAGAAACTCCTCAAATACAGGTGTGCCAAGCTTGTAGCGTTATACAAGACTCAAGGCTGTAATTGCTGACAAAGGTGCTTCAACAAAGTACTGAGTAAAGGGTTTGAATAATTATGTAAATTTGATATTTGTTTTTTTTAATACATTTTCAAACATTTCTAAGAACCGGTTTTTGCTTTGTCATTATGGGGTATTTTCTAATCCATTTTAGAATAAAGGCTGTAACGTAACAAAATGTGGAAAAAGTCAAGAGGTCTGAATACTTCCCGAATGCACTTTATATTGATAGCAGCATTAATTGTGTGATTGTGCAGCGTGTGTGTATATGTGTACGTCTCAGTTTACTGCCAATAACCTAATATTCCCCACTGTGGGAATAGCATAAAATGTAAAAAAGAATTAAAGCAGATCAACTATACAGAGAGTATTGAGATGCCGAACATCCAATCTCTCTGGATAGCATCAAGTAATACTGCTTAGGCATTTCAAACAAGACATTCCTTACCACTTAATCTGACCCAACCTGGTGTGCATGGATAAATTACTCACAGATACCTCTTTCCCCCAAAACAACCTCTCCACACAGTCAGGTCAGTTGACAGTTTATAAGAAAAAATACACACTATTGGGGAATATTCCATCAAATTCAGTGCTCAAGAAGTCCAGATTCAAGATAAATCAACATCTGTCAAAGCAGTGGTATTAGATGTCAAACCTATTTTCTTTAATTCAACTGATAACAATCTGTAATGTTTCCAATCACGTTGAAACAGGTTAAAGTATTAGGTGAAGCACTGACTGTATCCTATATCAGAGGAGATTGATAAAGTCATACTGTACAACTGTCCATAATACTGGCCAGACATTGCAGCCAGTAATACTCTGAGATATTGCCCGTTTCTAAGAAAATCCAATTGTGATGAGATACATCTCCCAATTCAATATTTGGCAATATTCAGAGGAAAGCATCTCATTATTTTAAGGAGAAAAGGTCTTTGAAAAGGACAGAACCATTCTGATCACCATGACCAAGCTGCGGGGGGCTAGGGTCAGTCTGTTATATCTGCAGTATTTCTTCCCGTCTTATCTGGTGTACTGTGTGAATTTAAGTATGCCCTCTCTTTCGCTATTTCTTTTTCTCTTTCTCTCAGAGGACCTGAGCCCTAGGACCATGCCTCAGGACTACCTGGCCTGATGACTCCTTGCTGTCCCCAGTAATCCTGGCCGTGCTGCTGCTACATTAGCCTGCGGCTATTGAACCCTGACCTGTTCACCGGAAGTGCTACCTGTCCCTGACCTGCTGTTTTCAACTCTCTGAGACAGCAGGAGCGGTAGAGATACTCTGAATGATCGGCTATGAAAAGCCAACTGACATTTACTCCCGAGGTGCTGTCCATTGCACCCTCGACAACCACTGTGATTCTTATTATTTGACCCTGCTGGTCATCTATGAACATTTGAACATCTTGGCCATGTTCTGTTATAATCTCCACCCGACACAGCCAGAAGAGGACTGGCCACCCCTCATAGCCTGGTTCCTCTCTAGGTTTCTTCCTAGGTTCTGGCCTTTCTAGGGAGTTTTCCTAGCCCCCGTGCTTCTACACACACCTGCATTGCTTGCTGTTTGGGGTTTTAGGCCGGGGTTCTGTGCACCACTGAGATATCAGCTAATGTAAGAAGGGCCTTGTAAATAAATTCGATTTGACCATTAATATGCTGTCGCTCTGCTCTTGCCAACTCTGGAGACATTGTCTCCTTTTTCCTAAAAAAAGAATCTATTGACTAGGCCTACTCCGCATTAGCAATCATGTGTCATTGTTGTTTTGTCTGTAGTGGGGACAAGGATTACTTGACTTTTGTCTGAGAGGATGCATTATGTTGTCCGTTGTTATACAGTGTATTCACATTTCCTTTTGAGACTGCGGGGGCATGAAGACTGTAATCCTCTCTCGCACTCACCAAGTAGGCATTGTTTCCAGGTCGAGAAATGATTTCAGGTGAGGATAATATAACTCTCAGACAAAATAAAAACAACACCTAGGCTCTATGGGGTCTTGAGCGCATTTTGGGCAACTTGATATGGATGAATCAACATAGTCTAATCTTCCAAATCAGTACACAATTCACTAATGTTCAAGTAAGATTAGGCTAACAGATATAGTAAACAGAGCCTTACGGGATGAGATCTTAAACATTTAGGTGCAAATGTATCACTCAGTCATTCAGGTGGCATTGTGTCTTGCATCATTAAACATACTCACTCATTCCAGTCAGGTTGACTTGCATGTTAGTATACAGATGTCATCTTTGGGATCATGAATAATTAATCACATGCATGGCACCCGAAACGCTTCAACCTTTGACCATTCCACCCTTCCTAAAGAGTAAATGATGGATGTTGTGTCTGTTCAGAGATGCAAAGTAAATAGCAGCGATCCGTCTTCCTTCTTCACATCTGTCAAATTTAGTCAAGAAGGCAGCCCAGTGAGAACCAGAACCTCCCTCTGCAGTCTAAACCAGTGATCAAGGTCGTGCTTAAGTTCCTCTGATAAAGCCACAAATGGCCTCAATATGCCACACTGTCCTGCTGAACAGAAGGCTTCAAATGTACTTAAGGAACAGAAACGGATCCTAGGAGTTGTTAAAAGCATTTTTAATAACGTCTCAGATTGGTTCTCCTACACGAGAGATAAAGCGGACTATACTAGGGACCCTAAGGGCAGTCATTTCAGAGAATCTCCTGCATGAAATCCCTCTATCATCTCCATCAGTTTCACAGTTTATATTAGCGCTTACGAGGAGAGCCTATACAAAATGGTTACAAGTTAATACCTTAAATGATGTAAGGGAAATTATGATGCAATCCATTTTGTAAGCGGACAGCTTTTCAAACACCAAATGCTATATTGGAAGTAGCCATACGTGTACTGTAGGGAGAGTTGCAAATTCCATTTAATTCAATAAACTTTATTTGTCCCAGAGGGGAAATTGTAGACATGGTAGACCCTGGAAATGAGAACAACGTCTTCTTCTAATGTCTGTAGCAGTGACACTGACAACCTTATAAAAAGGCGACAGGTCTCCCATCTTCTTCCATGAACTATGCCTCTCAAATCTTCCATCCTTTTTTCCTCTCCTCTTCACTTCACCAGGGTAGGGGGCAGCATTCGGAATTTTGGATGAAAAGCATGCCCAAATTAAACTGTCTGCTACTCAGTCCCAGAATATAGGATGTGCATATAATTAGATTTGGATAGAAAACACTCTAAAGTTTCCAAGACTGTTAAAATAATGTCTGTGAGTATAACAGAACTGATATTGCAGGTGAAAACCTGAGGAAAATCCAACCAGGAAGTACTATTATTTTGAAAGGCTGTATTTCCATTGAAAGCCTATCCATCATACAAAGACATAGGACTCATTTCACGAGCTCTGTGCCTTCCTCGACATGTGACCAGTCTTTAGGCATTGTTTCAGGCTTTTACTCTGAAAAGTGAGAGAGATACAGCATTTTCAAATCAGTGACCAGTGGAAATTTCCATTCATCAGCCATGTGCCCTGATCGTGAACGCGCCTTTCTTGTTTCTCCTTTCCTATTGATGAAGCTTTTGTCCGGTTGAAATAGTATTTATTATTTATGACAAAAACAACCGGAGGATTGATTTTAAACATCGTTTGGCATGTTTCTACTAACTTTTATTGTATTTTTTAAAAACTTTTCGTCCTGGAATTAGTGCACACGCCTTCTTCATTCGGATTACTGGACAAAACGCTCGAACAAAAAGGAGGTTTTTGCTCATAAAGAGGGAACTTATCGAAAGAAACAAACATTTATTGTCTAACATGGAGACCTGGGAGTGCCACCAGATGAAGATCATCAAAGGTACGTGATTAATTTTAATGCTATTTCTGACTTTTGTGACACTCCTTGGCTGGAAAATGGCTGTATGCATTTCTGTGGCTAGCTAACATAATCGCAAAGTGTGCTTTCGCCGTAAAGCGTTTTTGAAATCTGACACAGCGGTTGCATTAAGGAGAAGTTTATCTATATTTCCATGAAAACACTTGTATAGTTTATCAATGTTTATGATGAGTATTTCTGTGATTTTATGTGGCTCTCTGCACTTTCACCGGATGTTTGTTTGACACAATGAATTTCTGACCACAACGCGCCAATGTAAACTCAGATTTTTGGATATAAATATGAACTTTATCAAACAAAACATACATGTATTGTGTAACATGAAGTCCGATGAGTGGCATCTGATGTAGATCATCGAAAGTTAGTGATTCATTTTATTTATATTTCTGCTTTTTGTGAATCCTCTCTTTGGCTGGAAAATGGCTGTGTTATTCTGTGAATAGGCACTCACCTGACATAATCGTTTGCTTTCGTCGTAAAGCCTTTTTGAAATATTACACTGTGGCTGGATTAACAACAAGTGTATCTTTAAAATGGTGTAAAATACATGTATGTTGGAGGAATTTTAATTATGGGATTTCTGTTGTTTTGAATTTGGCGCCCTGCAGTTTCACTGGCTGTTGACGAGGTGGGACGCTACCGTCTCACGTACCCTAGAGAGTTTAAGGACCATCTGATGGAGAGGCTGGGCTCCTTGTTTGGATGTGAGGATGAATAATACATTTTCCTGATTAAAGAGGGGGTCTGGGATGACTCGATGACAAAGACAGAGAGGGTGATGTAGACTCAAACAGGGGTCTATATATTGAAAATGTTTGTAAAGTGAAATATACAAATATGTAGAGGTTGTGACATGTGGCTACCCCATCCCAGGCCTGCGTCGGGGAGTTTATGACCACTGTCAAAGCAGAGCCAGTCTGATGAACGAAAGTGGGCGGCACACCATCGGCCGCTTCTGGTGTCTATATTTCATCCGTGTTTTTTTTATGTTATTTGACGTATTGAAATGCTATTTCAGCTTCATTTGATTGGGGTGGGTTTTTTAATTAACCAACAGTTAATAGGAAGAAGAGACAGAGTGAACATGCAAGAAAAGTAGCTTGGATAGGTAGGAGGAGAGAGAGGAAGAGGCACTGACAGGAATCATCCTGGAGCGCTGAAACATCGGCAAAACTCCCTCATGTATATGCTGACAAACAAAGAAGCAAATCAGTACTCCTTAAAGTCTCCAATTAAGAAGTCTAGTTCACTCACTGGGTATTTATCCCTCCTTACAGTCCATTCATGGACTATAATGTCTGCTTGAGCCTGCCGTTCTCAACACAATACACAGACACACCAGTGGCGGTCGGTGCCGTTTAAGATAACCATGGCCTTATTTATATTACAGCATATTGAATGACTGTCAATCATATTCCATTACCCAGTTCAGTGTAACATCGATAGGTTTAGGCTACTACATGATAATAACATTTTCCCTATACCCATCATGAGGTTGCTATAACCAAGCCTATGAATGAAAGTTCACAACGTAGGTGCACACAGGTTAAGAGAAGAATTTGAGGCAACAGACAGTGACACATGGACAGACAGTGACACTTTGCACACTCTTGCCTGTATCTAGCTGACCTAG
Source organism: Oncorhynchus masou masou (assembly GCF_036934945.1). Classification (NCBI taxonomy): domain Eukaryota; kingdom Metazoa; phylum Chordata; class Actinopteri; order Salmoniformes; family Salmonidae; genus Oncorhynchus; species Oncorhynchus masou. The sequence goes on from NC_088243.1 coordinate 23,839,152, forward strand.
AGTGCAGTCATTAGTCCAGTTGCAAAACAAGTTTCTATTGGACAAATTCAGGTATGTTTATCCCCGTTTCGTTCAGTTTGCTTCAGTTTAAGAAATGTTTTTCTAACAGAATCGGCAGAATGAATACACCCCTGATCACGCGTAAACAGTCAGCCTCCAGTATTTCTGCTGCGAAGGTTTGTGTCGGGGGGCTAGGGTCAGTGTTATATCTCAAGTATTTCTCTGGTGTCCTGTGTGAATTTCAGTATTCTCCCTCTGATAATAATATCTCTCCCCTCTGGGCCCTAGGACCATGCCTCAGGACTACCTGGCCTGATGACTCTTTGCTGTCCCCAGTCCACCTGGTCGTGCTGCTGCTCCAGTTTCAACTGTTCTGCCTGCGGCTATGAAACCCTGACCGGTTCACCGGACGTGCTACCTGTCCCAGACAGAGATACTCTGAATGATCGGCAATGAAAAGCCAACTGACATTTACTCCTGAGGTGCTGACCTGTTGAACCCTCTACAACCACTGTGATTATTATTATTTGACCCTGCTGGTCATCTATGAACATCTTGGCCATGTTCTGTTATAATCTCCACCCGGCACATTCAGAAATGGACTGACTACCCCTCATAGCCTGGTTCCCCTCTAGGTTTCTTCCTAGGTTCTGGCCTTTCATTGCTTGCTGTTTGGGATTTTAGGCTGGGTTTCTGTACAGCACTTTGTGACAGCTGATGTAAGGGCTTTATAAATACATTTGATTGATTGATTGATTGACCTTTATAGCAGCTACGTTGTACTAATTCTATGCACTCTCCTCCTCTCACCGGTTTCCTTCACTTGTGGACTTCAATGGACAACACAGGCAAAAAAAAAAAAAAGCCAAACCATATCATAACCGCTACACACAGCCTACATCGTTGTCGCCATATAAGCTAAAGTAACATCATAGTCAACATAGCTAATATAACTAACGTGTTAGTAAAAACGTTACATAGTCAGTAAGCAGTTTAGCACTTACAATAAATTAGTAAAACCAAAAGCTTACCTTGACTTGGAAGAGTTCCAGTGTTGTGTTGGATATTCAGCCAGCTAGCTAACACAGCATCCCTATGTTTGAGTAGGGTCTTTGCGTAGGCTAAACTAGCTAGCTGCATTTGCTTGTGAAGTACTGTAAGTGAAACTGAAAGTTCTTTTTTTAAACTAAATATCTCTCTCGCTCTATAGCCCTCTTTTAACTACTGTCTTTCTCTCTCTCGGAGTCAACTACTTACCACATTTTATGCACTATAGTGCTAGATAGCTGTAGCTTATGCGTTTAGTACTAGATTAATCATCTGATCCTTTGATTGGGTGGACAACATGTCAGTTCATGCTGCAAGAGACCTGTAGGGTACTGTTCAGGCTACTGTGGAACTTCAATGCAAAAATATGTTTTAATCAATTATGTGGTGACGTGAATGTATTTAGTATAGTTTTATCTAAAAAGGAGAATTTAAAAAAGGTTTATTTGTATGAAATTCACTGAGGAGGATGGTCCTCCTCTGAGGAGACTCCACTGACACACACGTGCGACAGGCGTTACAAAAGTCACTTATCACCGAGGTTAGAAAAGTAAAGTTGTATTCTGTCACTCAAACAGTCTGGCATGTCTAACTGAATCTCACAAATACAGACTATGGACAGGACACCAACTCAGTCTAGCAATCACACAAAGAGACATAATCCAGCATCTACTCAGCAAACGCAGTCTCTTTTTTCCCCTCAGACATTCCCTGGCGTGGCTCAGCTCGCCTCAGCCTAGCTCCTGTAGATCATACTGCATTCCAGTGTAATGATTCACGAGGGAGAGCCAGCGGGTAGACTCAGAGCACTGACTGGGCCGACATAGCTAATGTGTCCCTGATGTCCTTCGCTGGCCTGCCAGCATACACACACACACCTTCTACAGAATTAATTTCCATATGGCTTTCTAATGAGTGATGTTGATGTTCCAGAGTACTGGAACAACAGTGGGCTGTGTGAATGATATAAAGCAATACTTTCTTCCTTCCCGGGATTGAAACCAAACCTCACAGATGAGAACATACAAAGATTGTACAAAACATTAGGAACACCTTCCAAATATTGAGTTCCACCCCCTTTTGCCCTCAATACATTGGGGTATGGACTCTACAAGGTGTCGAAAGCGTTCTACAGGGATGCTGGCCCACGTTGACTCCAATGGTTCCTACAGTTGTGTCATGTTGGCTGGATGTCCTTCGGATGGTGGACCATTCTTGATACACACGGGAAACTGTTGTGCCGGAAAAACTATTTTGTGTCTTGCCCATTCACCCTCTGAATAGATTTTGAAGGTGACATCAATAAGGGATCATAGAGCCCCACAGTGGAGGTGTCATAATACCCATAAAACCTAGCAGTCAAACAGGGAAATGGTTCCAATAGTTTTTCCACCATTCATTTTTCCCATGGGGGATATTAGAAACACTTAAAATAAGGGCTGTGTTTCACGTAGTTTTACCCTGGCATGCCGTTTTGATAACCACATAAGTCACCTTGACCGAGAGAGATTTATCAATATTTTCGGGCTCTATTTACTCTCAGATTTGAAAATGCTAATTGGCATCAATGCAAGACTACAAATCCCTGCAAGCTCCTTGCAAGTAATCTCTAGCTGACACCTTTGCTAACAGGTATTGGGTAAATTTATAACATGCACAAGACAGTTCACATAATTCTCCATTTAAAGAAATGTAGCCAATTTATTAATTAAATCAAAGTTTATTTGTCACGTGCGCCGGATACAACAGGTGTGGACCTTACAGTGAAATGCTTACTTACAGGCTCTAACCAATAGTGCGAAAGAAAAAGGTGTGTGCGTAGGTAAGACAATAACAGTAGCAAGGCTATATACAGACACCTGTTAGTCAGGCTTATTGTAGTATGTACATGTGGGTATGGTTAAAGTGACTATGCATATATGATGAACAGAGAGTAGCAGTAGTGTAAAAGAGGGGTTGGGGGGGGACACACAATGCAAATAGTCCGGGTAACCATTTGGTTACCTGTTCAGAAGTCTTATGGCGTGGGTGTAAAAACTGTTGAGAAGCCTTTTTGTCCTAGACTTGGCACTCCGGTACAGCTTGCCATGAGGTAGTAGAGAGAACAGTCTATGACTGGGGTGGCTGGGGTCTTTGACAATTTCAAATCAAATCAAATTTTATTTGTCACATACACATGGTTAGCAGATGTTAATGCGAGTGTAGCGAAATGCTTGTGCTTCTAGTTCCGACAATGCAGTGGGCCTTCCTCTGACACCGCCTGGTGTAGAGGTCCTGCATGGCAGGCAGCTTTGCCCCAGTGATGTACTGGGCCGTACGCACTACCCTCTGAAGTGCCTTGCGGTCGGAGGCTGAGCAGTTGCCGTACCAGGCAGTGATGCAACTGATCAGGAAGCTCTCGACGTTGCAGCTGTTGAACCTTTTGAGGATCTCAGGACCCAAGCCAATTACTACATTTATCTAACGTTAGATAGTTTATATAGAGAGTCTTACCTTTGCCTCGATTCGGCAATCTAATTAGCAGCTAGCATTTCATTTTGGGGGGTAAATACAGGTGAATATATTGATAAAAGTCACCTTGTCCTAGAGAGATTTAAACGGTTATCAAAATGTCATGCCAGGGTGGCCTACACAAAACACAGCCCTTAGTTTAAGTGTTTCTAAAAAACACAATGGGAAAAAGTCATGGTGAATGGTGGGAAAACATTTGGAACCATTTCCCTGTTTGACCGCTAGGTTTTATGGGTATGACGACTCATACCGTGGTACTCTATAGCTTTCACCTGGATTCACCAGGTCAGTCTTTCATGGAAAGAGTGAGTGTTTTTAATGTTTTGTACACTCAGTGTAAATTCTTCTTTGGAGTGTTAGACGAAACAAATGACATTTTCTACAGGAACTTCAAAATAGTCAAATTAATCTCAAAATGATTGAAAAGGCAATAATCTCTTCCAGTTTGTGTTCTATATGAATCAGAACGAAATTGCAAGGGCTTTGTGTGTGACAGTGTGTGGGTGGGTGTGTGCTGTCAGGCAGTCCGCAGGGGTGCCCCTCCATGCCCTTAAGAGAGAAATACCATAGCGTAACCCACACAGGGACCCTAAGAGGAACCCCTTACCTGCTCCCACCAAAGGCCCAGCGGAGCCCTGTCACCAAGTCCATTCAGAGCGGAGCCGCCCGGAGAGAGACATGCCAAGATGCCAGTCCTCATCCTGTCTAACCTTTACAGTCCCTGGCCCTGTCTCACTCATCAGCTGGCTGTATGTGTCAGTCTATCCTGAACACTTAGTAGAGGAGACTGGGAAGGGGGGGTATGCATGCTGTGTGGCAACTCTAGTGTTGATGATGATCCACCACATATTTAGGGCCCTATAAAATCTGTAATTACAAATTCATTAATTAATCACAAGTTTAACATAAGACATAAACAGAAAGCATCAGTGATTCATATTTACTGCAATTTTCTGAGAGGTAACGTCTGTGTATGTGCGGTGTGTGTGTCTACCACTTTGTGTAGCCATTAGCAAAAAGTCATCTGGTAGAAGGAAAAGCTTTCTAAAAAACCTTCTCAATTAAATATTACCTACAAAGTAGCCTATGCCTACCTGGCAGAATGATTTCATGATCATTTGCATCAAGCCAGTGGGTATTTGTTTTGCAAACTCTACTATCACATGTGTGCTTCAAAAACACAGCTAAACTACAGCCCCTTGCAAGTTTGCTCTGGAATTAAAGGGTAACTACACCCAAAAATAAAGATGTCAACAACAAAAAATTCAAAAAGTAGTCCCCTGATGTGGTTCAAACCAGCTGTATTTCTACATTTTGAAAGTTATATATGTTGAAAACTGGATAACTGACATGCAAAACATTTTGGGACTATATCAACAATTGACTAATGAAACAAATTATTTTAAGCATTGTTGTGGACTTAACATTCAATTTAGTAGTTTTTATAAATAAAATAAACTGATTTTGAGAGCGAAAACTTGACAACTGGGGGAAACCTGGAAAAACAAAACAAAAACGGAGAAAAGGAATCAAGTAACTTAAAAAAACTATTTTACAGGACCATACATATGGTTGGTTTTCATAGTAAATGTAGCATCACTAAGATTAGTAGTCTATAGTGCTTACTCTATAGGCATAGGTCCCCATGGCCAGAGTTGAGAAACCATGTATTCAGGGTTGGGTTCAGGGCTGCTGTAATGCAGACATACAGTGTAGGTAGGGTGATGGGTGGGGGTGAGTGAGGAGTGAGGGATGGGATCATTCCATTTCACCCCAATACTGACTTCACCTTTCCTTCACCCAAAAGGAGGGCTGTGTGCCTTGCAGTTTCATAACAGATCCATACACCTCTGGGTGCTTTGTGTGAAAGGTCTTTGATGTCATACCAACATAACACAATAGAATCCTTGTTTGTATCTTGATGATTTAGTCAATGGGAAAAAAACAACAAGGGTATCTATTTAGGTGAATAATGCTGTTTCAGGGGACTGTAACTACTTGCCGAGCTATGATAATGAGTATTTAAACTAATCCTTGTTTTGCGTTGGAGTATTTTCTACGAGCCCGGGGTGTACCATGGGGTTGTGTGTTCACTCCTCACACTTTGCCAGGGCCTCAGTGCCAGGATGGTTTCTCAAAGAAGCAGTGCTGTGAGATGTGTTAGGTGGTGGGTGGGGAGCATATGGTGGTTTGTGGGGCCTGGTGAGACCCATACAGCAGGTCCCGGTGCTCCTGCAGGGTGTGTTGTGGAGACAGAGCGAGGGACTCCAGCTGCTCCTCGGGGTGACCTTCATTAGCACAATTAGCATGTATGTCACTCAGACTGACTATGCTGGGTATGACACCGTACTGCATCTAGATAGGGGAAGACTAGAGCTGGGCAGTGGGAATGAAACAGCAGGCAAAACTGGGAGAGAGTGTCATATCAGAGTGTAAACTTAGCACTCATGAGTGACAATTTTGATATAGGCTTCATTTGCGGGCCTATGGAATTTCCCTGCTCATGTAAGTGTGTATAAACAATCGATGGAGATGAGTTTGGTGTTTTGTGAACTTTGCAACAGAGGCAGGCAGAGGGGAGACGACCATCAGGTTAGAAGAACAGTAGTCAGTATAGCCATTACTCTGATGGACCAATGGTCATTCAGTTGGCCTGGCTGACTGGTCAAAGATTGATTATCAAGGAATCACATGCCAGAAATGTGCAATGTGGACACAATATGCATATCTAAGCACAGCACTAACAACGCTGATTCACATAGTCAAAGTCTTGATGATAAGTTGATTGAATTGGACTTTTCCATTTGTGAATTAAGTACGGTTACACTATTTGGATAGTCCATCTGTAGATGCTCTACAGACTAGTGTTCTACAGTATAGCGAAACATCTGTACTTTTTCAAGACTAGAACATGAAGGTTTGGTACTAGAATTTGTTACTTTCAATACTTCTGTCAAATGTGTCTCACGTCATCTACTGATTGAGAAAGGATCAAGTATGTCTACCAGCGCAGCCCACGTCACAATAAGACTGAGTGCTCCGTGCATGCTCCACTCACTCATGGCTAGCTCTAGTCTGTCCTGAGGAACCACTACACTCACTTGGAGTCTGGGCTGCACCACCACTTAGGCTGTACAACTAGAATGCAACACGGCATGTAGAAATGTTGAAGCTTTCATTTACTGTTTGCAAAACCATGTTCCATTACAGGCTAGAACACTTTACAATGCAAGAAGATTACCGGTAGCTTCCAGCTTTATAGGCAGACTTTCCTTGCTAGCTTACAGCTGGAGCTGACATCTGCCTACTACCTTGTTTGTGATAATATGGTAACCATAACACAAAATGTTGCTGATTTCAAAGCTGATCTTCATATTCCCCGCCTCACGTCTCTCCCAGTCAAGATCATCTTTGCACTAGCATCGAACTGGCTGTGTGTGTGAATGACATCATGCGTCTTAGAGCAACAGCGAACACTTTAATAATATAAGAGATTGCTAGAAACAGATTGTTTTTCATCTGTAGCCGCATGAAAACAGCCAAAACAAGCTCAATAACTCAATGCATGCACAGACTCTTATTGAATATGCATTCAACTGTATTGTGAATAGAGCTAGGCCAAATCTGGACTTACCCATTTTATTATGAGATTTACCATTCTAATAAATTATTACCATTATGTTGTTATTTAGTAGATAGGTTTTTATCAAAGTCAAATTAATTGTATGATTGTATAATTGATTTGTTAATGTATTTTTTTTTAAATATATATTAAAATGTAATGATACGGAATTTGAATTAAGTGCCATTCTGTAACTTTGGCTAAAATGCCTCTTTTTTGGTGTGGTATCGTTTCGGTATCGAGTGTCGTGATACTAAACCGGTTAGCGGTAAAAATTCTGGTTTCATGCCAACACTACTACAGACTTTCAGTAACATTTCAACTAACTATCCACTAATCCTAAACCTAGTTCTAACCCTAACCCTTATTCTAAACATGGCCATACTATTAACAAACTAAGGTTATCTAGAGTATCAGAGATTTATTTTTATACCTTTCTTTAACTAGGCAAGTCAGTTAAGAACAAATTCTTATTTACAATGATGGCCTACCACAACACTGGGACAATTGCGCGCCACCCTATGGGACTCCCAATCACGGCCGGATATGACGCAGCCTGGATTCAAACCAGGGACTGCAGTGATGCCTCTTACACTGAGATGCAGTGCCTTAGACCACTGTGCCACTCGGGAGCCCAACTATCCAGACTTTCCAAATAAAGTGAACAAATGCAATTCCACCTCAATGCACTGAACAAGGTGTAATAATCCTCAACCCACTGTCTGAATAGAGCCATCCTCCATCTTCTAGTAACCTCCTCCCACTACAGTAACCCCTGATAGGAAAACTATCACACTGCAGACCACATTACAGCTAATGAGCACTTTATTCAGTCCCTGTGGTTAGAGATTAGTCTGGGGAAGAATAGATTCCTCTCCATGCTTAGAAAGAAAAGACAAACAAAGAGGCCAGGCAAGGTGAACAAGACTGAGACCATCTCCCTGCTCTATTCTGGTTCAGTAGACCACAGTCAGTGTAATTTGCATCTAAACCGGTCCCTGGGTAGGGAGCAGGGAGAACACAGAAACACTGGCCAGCCTAATTGGGCAGTGAAAGGTGTCTGATTTGTAATGACAGATCAGAGCAGAGAAGTATTGGCCGGGGGTTGTTTGGCCGGCAGATAGAAGGCATCCAACACTGTGCATCGACCTGCCTGTCCCTGGAGCACAGATTACGGAGATGGCTAATGAGGATTACTTTATCTCCACTGGGTGGTCATATGATAGGAGAGATCTTCGAAGTGGAGATCCCTTTATTAGGGCTGTGGGAGTCATTAAATGTTGTCAGCCAGTTATTGCCATGCAAAAGACTGCTGGTCTCACAGTAATTGGCCGTTAATTAACGTAAATATGTTTAGCATCTCCAGGCCTCCACACATACAAGCTGCATCCAAGCCGCTGATGCGCGCTTTTGGTACATCTTCATTTAAAAAAGCATAATAAATCAATTAATGTAATATACATCACAATAAATCCATTATCTATTTTAGTCAGGTGTAAAGAAACAAGATGAAGAAAATGTATTTATGAAGAACAGAATATGAGTTGGCCTACTGTATGTTATCTGGCTGTACTCCATGACATAGGCTGTATGCTTGTTCATTTAGCAGACAAGATATGCTTATAAGTCCTGTGCCATTATTTTATATTATGTCATTTTATAGAAAGAAGAATATAATTTAACTTAGCTGAATAATATAAAAAGGATATTTTCAGGAGGGGGCATATGAAGTGGCTCTGTTGAGAGTAAACGTGATCAATTGAAACAGGTCCCACAGTTGAAGTCGGAAGTTTACATACACTTACGCTGGAGTCATTAAAGCTTGGTTTTCAACCACTCCACAAATTTCTTGTTAACAAACTATAGTTTTGGCAAGTTGGTTAGGACATGTACTTTGTGCATGACAGAAGTAATTCTTCCAACAATTTATTACATACAGATTATTTCACTGTATCACAATTCCAGTGGGTCAGAAGTTTACATAAACTAAGTTGACTGTGCCTTTAAAGAACTTGGAACATTTCAGAAAATTACATCATGCTTTAGAAACTTCTGATAGGCTAATTGACATAATTTGAGTAAATTGGAGGTGTACCTGTGGATTTATTTCAAGGCCTACCTTCAAACTCTGTGCCTCTTTGCTTGACATCATGGGAAAATCAAAAGAAATCAGCCAAGACCTCAGAAAAAAATGGTAGACCTCCACAAGTCTAGTTCATCCTTGGGAGCAATTACAAGACGCCTGAAGGTACCACGTTCATCTGTACAAGCAATAGTACGTAAGTATAAATACCATGGGACCACGCAGCCGTCATACCGCTCAGGAAGGAGACATGTTCTGTCTCCTAGAGATGAACGTACTTTGGTGCGAAAAGTGTAAATCAATCCCAGAAGAGCAAACAACCTTGTGAAGATGCTGGAAACAGGTAAAGTATCTATATCCACAGTAAAACGAGTCCTATATCGACATAAACTGAAAGGCCGCTCATCAAGGAAGAAGCCACTGCTCCAAAACCGCCATAAAAAAGCCAGACTATGGTTTGCAACTGCACATGGGGACAAAGATCATAATTTTTTGGAGAAATGTCCTCTGGTCTGATGAAACAAAAATAATACTGTTTGGCCATAATGACCATTGTTTTGTTTGGAGGAAAAAGGTTGAGGCTTGCAAGCCGAAGAACACCATCCCAACCGTGAAGCATGGGGGTGGCAGCATCATGTTGTGGGGGTGTTTTGCTGCAGGAGGGACTGGGGCGCTTCACAAAATAGATGGCATCATGAGGGAGAAAATTATGTGGGTATATTGAAGCAACATCTCAAGCCATCAGTCAGGAAGATAAAGCTTGGTCGCAAATGGTCGCATACTTCCAAAGTTGTGGCAAAATGGCTTAAGGACAACAAAGTCAAAGTAATGGAGTGGCTATCACAGAGCCCTGACCTCAATTCTGTAGAAGATTTGTGGGCAGAACTGAAAAAGCATGTGCAAGCAAGGAAGCCTACAAACCTGACTCAGTTACACCAGCTCTGTCAGGAGGAATGGGCCAAAATTCACCCAACTTATTGTGGGAAGCTTGTGTAAGGCTACCCAAAATGTTTGACCCAAGTTTAACAGTTTAAAGGTAATGCTACCATATACTAATTGAGGGTATGTAAACTTCTGACCCACTGGGAATGCGATGAAAGAAATAAAAGCTGAAATAAATTGTTCTCTCCCACTATTATTCTGACATTTCCCATTCTTAAAATAAAGTGGTGATCCTAACTGACCGAAGACAGGAATTTTTATTAGGGTTAAATGTCAGGAATTGTGAAAAACTGAGTTTAAATGCATTTGGCTAAGGTGTATGTAAACTTCTGACTTCAACTGTATATGCTAGATTTAGAATTAATTGGCAACTTTAGTTGTGAATCACTGTTTGACCTTATGGTCGTTAGCAAGTTGGAAACTGAAGAAAGCATGTAGAGTGCATAAGAGGAGATTACCGTGACTCAACGGTCAAGAGGAATTTCTCTCTGGTGTTCTGTGTTTGCCTTGTTTGGCGAGATAGCTGCTGGTATTTCACAGTATTGTACGCAAATGACAATGGATTTCTTAGTGGAGTAAATTATTCAAATGGTCTGCCACAAGGTCAGACAATTGTCCGTCTCCACACAGTGTACAGTGTTCATATTCTACAATGTCTTGACCTACACCGAGCTTAATTGACATGCACTTGGATGCAGAGTTGAACAGAAGTGTTTTCCATAGAGAGTAGCTTGACATCCTGACAATTAGAGGATGTAAAAGCCTTGGAAGGATTAATTCTGAAATGCGTTCAGAGGGAGAGGGTAGCTAAGGAAAATGCACTGACGGCTCAGGTCAAATATTCACAAAGTTAATTCCATAAACATTGGGAATGCAATTAGAAAATGACAAGTAATATGAAGAGAACTGAAGCGGTGACAGGCATGGCAAGGTGAAACAAATGGATTGTGTGTGGCAAATATTTGAGAAACGTGTATTCAGTCCTTTAGAATTCCTTTCCCCAAAGTCATACGAGCTGTGAAGAGAAGCCAATCAGAGGGTGATCGGGAGCATTTCATAACTTGTTCTACTTAAACTATGTCTGCTTGATAACACACCCCCACACACACTTTCACTCCCCACACTGACACACCAACAGCGTCCCTTTCTCCGGCCCTCGTCCAGAGCTGCACTTCCTGTAACGGAAGCAGCATTCATCTTCCTCAGCTTTCATCTCATCCCGCCCCTGCCATGTATCACTCTGTAGCATCCTGGCACTGAAGAGACGAGGAGGAAGAAAATAAGAAAATGAGTTGTTTTTTTATTTTATTCCTCATGTGTCCCACTTAAAGCAGTGGATGTTCACATGTAAGAAAGAGGAACGGAAAACTGACGACCATCGGCCATCTTCAATTCCATCAGAGTTGTCAATGGTCACAGAGCAGGACAAATGAGGTCAGAGTGAGGGGCAGCCATAGCAAGAAGACGAACGGCCATCTTCAATTCCATCAGAGTTGTCAATGGTCACAGAGCAGAGGACAAATGAGGTCAGAGTGAGGGGCAGCCATAGCAAGAAGACGAACGGCCATCTTCAATTCCATCAGAGTTGTCAATGGTCACAGAGCAGGACAAATGAGGTCAGAGTGAGGGGCAGCCATAGCAAGAAGACGAACGGCCATCTTCAATTCCATCAGAGTTGTCAATGGTCACAGAGCAGAGGACAAATGAGGTCAGAGTGAGGGGCAGCCATAGCAAGAAGACGAACGGCCATCTTCAATTCCATCAGAGTTGTCAATGGTCACAGAGCAGGACAAATGAGGTCAGAGTGAGGGGCAGCCATAGCAAGAAGACGAACGGCCATCTTCAATTCCATCAGAGTTGTCAATGGTCACAGAGCAGGACAAATGAGGTCAGAGTGAGGGGCAGCCATAGCAAGAAGACGAACGGCCATCTTCAATTCCATCAGAGTTGTCAATGGTCACAGAGCAGAGGACAAATGAGGTCAGAGTGAGGGGCAGCCATAGCAAGAAGACGAACGGCCATCTTCAATTCCATCAGAGTTGTCAATGGTCACAGAGCAGGACAAATGAGGTCAGAGTGAGGGGCAGCCATAGCAAGAAGACGAACGGCCATCTTCAATTCCATCAGAGTTGTCAATGGTCACAGAGCAGGACAAATGAGGTCAGAGTGAGGGGCAGCCATAGCAAGAAGACGAACGGCCATCTTCAATTCCATCAGAGTTGTCAATGGTCACAGAGCAGGACAAATGAGGTCAGAGTGAGGGGCAGCCATAGCAAGAAGACGAACGGCCATCTTCAATTCCATCAGAGTTGTCAATGGTCACAGAGCAGGACAAATGAGGTCAGAGTGAGGGGCAGCCATAGCAAGAAGACGAACGGCCATCTTCAATTCCATCAGAGTTGTCAATGGTCACAGAGCAGGACAAATGAGGTCAGAGTGAGGGGCAGCCATAGCAAGAAGACGAACGGCCATCTTCAATTCCATCAGAGTTGTCAATGGTCACAGAGCAGGACAAATGAGGTCAGAGTGAGGAGCAGCCATAGCAAGAAGACGAACGGCCATATCAGGTCAGCCAATACCATGCAATGAGTAGAAACACTGCAGTATACCAGGTTATCCAAACTCGGTCCTGGGCCTCCCCCCAAGGTGCACGTATTGGTTTTTGCCCTAGCACTACATTGTTGATTAAAATAAGTTGATTATCATCAGCTTTGATTATTTGAATCAGCGGTGTAGTGCTAGGGCAAGAAGCAAAACGAGCACCCATGGCGGGCCCGTGTTTGGTATACTGTATAGTATGATTACTGAGGAGCCTCAGACATCTAGTAGTAAGGTGCAATACTTTGGAAAATCCTCCCAGGCCAGTTCATATCAGTGTGATGACACAAGACATGATTAGAACACGTTCTTCACATCATCTCTCTCTTTTGATCAATCCAGTGGACAGGATATAAGTATAATATAACAGTGTGATGAGAGAACGTCCTGTACAGGAAAACAACACATACTAGAACATCTACAGGCCCATATTTTCATACAGCCCTGCTGAGCCATATTGCCAATGTAAGCCAATTATTTTGAGAGGTAACATTGTTTTCTACCAAAACAAAAGCCTCATGAGGACGCAACTGGAGGGAGATTATTGTTCGAGTCTGAATCCTATCTGAATATTACTCATTATTTTAGAAATAAACAGACTTCCCTAGATACCAGTGGGAGTAGTGATGAACGGTTTGACTATATAGTCTGTAAATCATCTTTCACTGATCTGTAGTCAGCTAATATTCACATTCTCTACATAGTGGAGATGCTAGGGGCAAGAGAGGTCACCATCAGGTAAATATATTACACACATGGCCTATATCTGCACACACTTACGTTGATACATTTACATTACATTTAAGTCATTTAGCAGACGCTCTTATCCAGAGCGACTTACAAGTTAATTTTTACCTTTATTTAACCAGGCAAGTCAGTTAAGAACACATTCTTATTTTTCAATGACGGCCTGGGAACAGTGGGTTAACTGCCTGTTCAGGGGCAGAATGACAGATTTGTACCTTGTCGGCTCGGGGGTTTGAACTCACAACCTTCCGGTTACTAGTCCAACGCTCTAACCACTAGGCTACCCTGCCGCCCCTAGATAGAGAGACTTTCACGCTCACACACGCGTAGAACACATTCTATAAATAGTAAGGTAAATATGATTGATACAATGGAGGGAAGTCAGAAGTCAGTCTCTCTCACACACACACACCCCTTCACAAAGACATTCTGTAGTAGTCATTCAAAGTGGAATACAGCCATAACACTTCAGCAGTTATCTGATTAGTGTTTAGTACCTCAATCCATCTAACATTTGACGTTGATCATGAATGAGACAAACTTCTGTTTCTAATTAGGTTTTTCTCAACATGTACTCTACACTTGGGCTGTGCTCCTCACTTAGAGAGCAGCTGTCAAAATGGCAACAGATAAGAGGTAAAAGAGAACAATTGAAAAAAACAAGCAAGATATACAGGGTTAACTCAGGTGAAACCAGAATAACTACAAAAGAGGCAAACGTGTCGTAAAAACATGAGCTGAGACAATAGGCTATAGACCAAGAAATGTAATGTTCACATTTTTGTCCAGACAAAGTGTCCACCTGTGACATCACAGTGCTGTCTAGCGCGAGCTTAACCTCTTCATTTATAGTTAGATTAAGCCCTTTTAATCGGAATCTAACTTTTCACCTTGACACTGCTCACCATTTCCAAAAGATAATCTTCCATAACATCTAAGCATAATGAAAAGATTGACCCAAAAAGCCATTCATCAATATAAGCCTGTAAGTGGGCTTTTTATCTGATATCCATAACAATGAGTAATGTGATGCAATCCTCTTTTTCCTGAAATGGCCTGAGATTCCCCATAAGGTCCAATTACTCAAAGCCCTGGACATCCTGAGCTGTCCTTTTCCATCAGTACTGATCCATCACTCCGAGGCAGAGACAGAAAAACGCACATATACAAACATACTGTGGCACTTCACACACACACTTCTTAGAGGAAGATGACGGTCAATGGAGTGAGCCTCTGATGGTGTGCAAACGCCACACAGGCGACCATCAAGAGTCTGGTCCCGTCCCTCAGAGCGTCTCCCCCACAGCTGAGAGGGATTGTGATCCAGCTGCCAGACTCAACACCAAAACTCAAGCCAGGGCCAATCCAGGACAGCTGTCCACACTTCTACTTCTTCCCCAGTTCTAACACAACGGCAGTTATCTACAGATGCTTAGGTCTAAAAAGTATAATTCTAAGTCAGGGATCTATAGAGGCTTGTTTGGACCGCTGCCTAGCTCCAAATGTAAGCACTCTGCAGGTATAGGAGGGAAAACATATGGGGCTCCTGTAGGTATCTCAGAGTGCAGGTTTCAATGGGAACAATTCTATGCCTTCCAAGGTAAGTGCATTGCGCTGTAAAGTATTGGTTTAATAAAACATTTATCTTAGCTTTCCATAGGGTGAAATCTAGTAAAATCAGTAGGTCTACTTAGAAATGCAAAGTAAATATGGTATGTAAATAGTACTGTTCTTTGCTACATTTTAGGTCCCTGCAGGCTACAATCTTTGTAAGCTTTTAAATATACAATTTACTAGACTGTAGCACTTCAAAACAGCCTGCTGTGAAGTGTTGCTCCAATCGAATGCCTACAAGCCTGGCTGAATACAAACATGCAAAGAAAAAGCTGAACACATCTTCATCCAAGGCTGTGAAAATCTTGATTAATTCACTCTCTTACAATTGATAGTTAACTCCAGAAGCACTGGAATCCGCTAAATCCGTGAACTTTCAGAATCAATACGGCTTTAAAATGATTTAAGAATCATCTGCTAGTGGGCTGGCACATCAGGCTGGAATCAGGTACTGTTATGAATTCATTACATCTATAGATACTGTATCAAACGTTGTGCGGCTTGTAAGAACATTCCCTCTGAAGCCGGTTCTATCTGGCTCTCCTAGTCCTCCTACATTTACGTCATCTCAGAAACAGCTGCACTCTGGCAGCCGGTCCACAGGGAAGGAGAGGGAACGACATCTACTCGACAGCCAGGGAAGGAGGACAGTTCTGGGAAGCTGGATAGAGATGTAATAAGACCACTGAAATTAATCTACCTTTATTTCAACAAGGAACACAGACTGAGACCAAGGTCTCTTTTACAGCTGGGCCCTGCATATACATGTTTACACGTACAGTTTAGGTACAATGATTAAGAAACTACACAAAACAAACAAAACAATCACAGATAACACACAAAAATACAGCAGCAGATTGTTACATTTACACACAGGTTATTCCCCTAACAGCACAAGAACTTGCATTACCCAAAACAGTTACAAGCAATATAAAAATACCCCAATAAAATGTTTAAAATGGACAAGGGGGACAAGAGTCTCAAGTTTAAGTTTAGTCTGCAAGCTATTCCAAAAGCAAGGTGCGTAATAGGAACATACCCAACTCTGTGGAGATCGCAGGGGCCTCAAGTATAATCCATGCTTGAGACCTGGTTGTATTCTAATGTTGATGAGTGATGATAAATAAGAAGGTAGTTTATTCAGAAGTGCTTTATAGACAAATTGCTAGTGATATATCAACGCTGGAGGAGAAAGGCTAATCTTAGTGATGAAGCGATAGGGTTAAACACAGGTGCAGTAATCGAGAGTTGAGCCATTACAGTGCATTCAGAAAGCATCAGACTTTTCCCAAATTATTTTACTTTGCATCCTTACTCTAAAATGTATTAAATAAATAATCTACACACAATATCCCAAAATGACAAAGCGAAAACAGGTTGAGAAATGTTTGCAAATTTCTTAGGAATGAAAAAATGAAATACCATATTTACATAAGTATTAAGACCCTTTGCTATGAGACTCAAAATTGAGCTCAGATGCATCCTGTTTCCATTGATCATCGTTGTGATGTTTCTACAACTTGGAGTCCACCTGTTGCATATTCAATTGATTTGACAGGATTTGGAAAGGCACACTATCTACATAAAAGGTCCCACAGTTGCCAGCGCATTTCAGAGCAAAAACCAAGCCATGAGGTCAAAGGAATTGTCCAGAGAGCTCCGAGATAGAAATGTGTCGAGGCACAAATCTGAGGAAGAGAACCAAAACATTTCTGCAGCATTGAAGGTCCCCAAGAACACAGTGGCCTCCATCATTCTTAAATGGAAGAAGTTTGGAAAAAGCAAGACTCTTCCTAGAGCTGGCTGCCCGGCCAAACTGAGCAATCGCTGGAGAAGGGCCTTGGTCAGGAAGGTGACCAAGAACCCAATGTTCACAGACAGGGCTCCAGAGTTTCTCTGTGGATATGGGAGAACCTTCCAGAAGGACGATGATCTCTGCAGCACTCCACCAATCAGGCCTTCATGGTAGAGTGGTCAGACGGAAGCCACTCCCTCAGTAAAACGCACATCACAGCCAGCTTGGAGTTTCCCAAAGGGCACCTAAAGACTCTCAGACCATGAAAAACAAGATTCTCTGGTCTGATGAAATCAAGATTTAACTTGTCGGCCTTAATGCCAAGTGTCACATTTGGAGGAAACATGGCACCATCCCTACGGTGAAGCATGGTGGTGGTAGATTCATGCTGTGGGGATGTTTTTCAGCGGCAGGGACTGGGAGAACAGTCAGGATTGAGGAAAAGATGAACAAAGCAAAGTACAGAGAGATCTTTGATGAAAACCTTCTCCAGAGCGCTTAGAACCTCAGACTGGAGCGAAGGTTCACCTTCCAACAGGACAACGACCCTAAGCACACAGCCACGACAACGCAGGAGTGGCTTTGAGACAAGTTTTTGAATGTCCTTGAGTGGCCCAGCCAGAGCCCGGACTTGAACGCCTCACATCCAACGAGCTTGAGAGGAACTGTAGAGAAGAATGGGAGAAACTGGGGAGGCATGTAGCCTAGTGGTTAGAGCGTTGGGCCAGTAACCGAAAGGTTGCTAGATCGAATTCCCGAGCTGACAAGGTAAAAATCTGTGGTTCTGCCTCTGAACAAGGCAGTTAACCCATTGTTCCTAGGCCGTCATTGTAAAGAAGAATTCGTTCTTAACTGACTTGCTTAGTTAAATAAAGGTTAACGTGTGCAAGCTTGTAGTGTCATACCCAAGAAGACTTGGTTGTAATCGCTGCCAAAAGGTTCTTCAACAAAGTACTGAGTAAAGTGTGAATACTTATGTAATATTTCAGTTTCACATTTCTAAAAACATGTTATTGGTTTGTCATTGTGTGTGTAGATAAATGAGGGGACAAACAATAATACATTTCAAAATAACAAAATGTGGAAAAATTCAAGGGGTCTGAATACTTTCCGAATGAACTCTATATGGACTATTTTGTATGCATGAATGTAGCCAATGTGGTGTATATAACTACAGGGTTTTCACACAAAGTAAGGTTCCTGGTTAATATCATAAATGATACGCTAAGTAAAATAGACTCAGTGTGAAACAAAGGCTATACTTTGTCAAACTTGCTTCACCACAGAATTAATGAACATTTACATGTCTCCCACTGAGTACTTACTGACTCATTCTTTGCCTTTTGTATTCAATACATCGGAATTTTAACTATTGACTGAAAGATAAGATGAACTGTTATGGATACCAGTATCCTGTGTGTGTGTGTGTGTGCATCCTGTGTTCTTTTCTCTCCTTCTCCCCTCACAGGTGAAAATCATCACTCCCCAATCAGTCACCAATCCAATCATCAATCAGAAGACACACCTCCTCCTGTTTCCTACCCTATCACAGTTCCTTTCCCTTAGTTTAAAAACCCTGTCAGTTGTTTGCTTTAGAGCTCAATCTCTCTGTAAATGCCATGTCTGTAGGTCTCGGTGTTTCACTCTCTTGTTGTGTATTAACCTCTTTTGTTTGAGCACCTCCATAGCACTTTGTCCTCACCTGTGAGTATTGTTTTTGGTTATGGTGTTTGTGTTTGGGGAAACCAAGACAAGTCGCCCATGGGCATACACTACCCGTAGGTAGACTTTGTTAAATACACTAGTTAGAACTGGGCGGACCACCCACTGTATTTTTGGTTAGTTAGTTAGCTGTTGTTAAAGTAGGCTAGTCTAGCTTAGGGGTGTTTTTGAATACTTTATTGTTTCTTTCATTGGGTCCAGCTCAGCCCCTTTTCCTGCTCCCCTCCATTACCTTGTGTTTTCAAATAAACTTGAGTTTGACGGTAGATTTCAGTTGTCGTGGTTATTTCGTTCACACTTTTACTTTGTCACTATTATAATTTGCCTGAGTTATGTTATGGGTCTCATTACCATCCCCCCTAAACTGTTGGACCAAAAGGGATTCGTAACATGAACGTTTCCATGTTTAATCAAAGCTCCTGCAGATGCTGTTGCAAAGATGACCTTTCAAATTACATGTAAGTATTCCTCCTCCAGTGATCTGCTTGTGAAGATGGAAATTGCATAAAAGCCTATGGTTAGTTAGGATCACCACTTTATTTTTAATAATGTGAAATGTCAGAATAATAGTAGAGTGATTTATTTCAGCTTTTATTTCTTTCATCACATTACCTGTGGGTCAGAAGTTTACATACATTCAATTAGTATTTGGTAGCATTGCCTTTGTTTTGGGTAGCCTTCCACAAGCTTCCCACGATAAGTTGGGTGATTTTTGGCCCATTCCTCCTGACAGAGAGACAGGAGCGGAGGGACCCAGGGCGACGGGAGCGGGACCCAGGGCGACGGGAGCGGGGCCCAGGGCGACGGGAGCGGGGCCCAGGGCGACGGGAGCGGGGCCCAGGGCGACGGGAGCGGAGCCCAGGGCGACGGGAGCGGAGCCCAGGGCGACGGGAGCGGAGCCCAGGGCGACGGGAGCGGAGCCCAGGGCGACGGGAGCGGAGCCCAGGGCGACGGGAGCGGAGCCCAGGGCGACGGGAGCGGAGCCCAGGGCGACGGGAGCGGAGCCCAGGGCGACGGGAGCGGAGCCCAGGGCGACGGGAGCGGAGCCCAGGGCGACGGGAGCGGAGCCCAGGGCGACGGGAGCGGAGCCCAGGGCGACGGGAGCGGAGCCCAGGGCGACGGGGAGCGGAGCCCAGGGCGACGGGAGCGGAGCCCAGGGCGACGGGAGCGGAGCCCAGGGCGACGGGAGCGGAGGGGAAGGAGCCCAGGGCGACAAAGAGGAAGGATAGGAGGGAAGGATCTCAAAGAAACCGAGAAGGAGCCCAGCGAAATGGAGAGTAAGACAGAGCCAAGACCTCTTCACCTCCCTTCTCCTTCTCTCCACTCCCTCGTCACCATTTCCTTGTGTTGAGTGATTGTTCATGTTTTATCTGTGCCCCTGCAACTGCAGAACGAGCATGAGGAAGTCTATTGCTGGTGGGGGAAGCTTGTCAAAACAAATTGAAATCAAATAAATAAACATCTGGACGTGTAGAACATGCCTTTTTACAAAAAAGGTTTACGTCCTTTAAGGCAAACTATATGATTTACTGCTATCTAAATCTACCATCTCTGTTTTGCACTGTTCCTCACATGGCATATTCCTGCACAGCATGGCTTAAAAAAATAAGCCTGTGTGAAAACAGGGGCACATTAAATGCCATTGTGGCAGCAGTTCGGTTCCTACTGGAAATAAATTGAATCACTGCTAATGCTTACACTAAGAAATACAAAATTAAATTGGGAACATACTGCCAAGTTGGCTTTGTTTGGAAAGGTAGAAGACATGGCATTGCCCTTTACTGTGGAGCAAACTACAGAACACCGAAATCTGGATCAGTATTTGGTGAGTAACATTATACTTAACAATAAATGCAACAATAAGATTTCATTGAGTTACAGTTCATAAGGAAATCAGTCAATTTAAATAAATGTATTAGTGACATCTCCTTCACATAGAGTTGATCAGGCTTTTGATTGTGGCCTGTGGAATGTGGCCCCACTCCTCTTCAATGGCTGTGCAAAGTTGCTGAATATTGGCAGGAACTGGAACATGCTGTCGTACAAGTCAATTCAGAGCATCCCAAACATGCTCAATGGGTGACGTGTATGGAGGCTAAGATTAACTTGGACATTTTCAGCTTCCAGAAATTGTGTACAGATCTTTGCGACATCTGTCATGCTGAAATATGAGGTGATGGTGGCAGATGAATGGCGCGACAATGATCATAGTATCTATGTGCATTCAAATTGTGATCAATAGAATGCAATGGTGTTTGATGTCCATAGCCTATTCTTGCCCATACCATAACCCCACCGCCATTATGGGGCACCCTGTTCACAACGTTGACATCAGCAAACCTCTCGCCCACACAACGCCATATGCGTAGTCTGTGTTTGTGAGGCCGGTTGGACATACTGCCAAATTCTCTAAAACAACGTTGGAGGCGGCTTATGGTAAAGAAATGAACATTTAATTATCTGGCAACAGCTCTGGTGGACATTCCTGCAGTCAGCATGCCAAATGCACACTCCCTCAAAATATGTGGTGTGGCCTCTTATTATCCCCAGAACAAGGTGCACCTCTAATGACCATGCTGTTTAATAAGCTTCTTGATATGCCACAACTGTCAGGTGGATGGATGATCTTGGAAAAGGAGAAATGCTCACTAACGGGGAGGTAATACATTTGTGCACAAAATTTGAGAGAAATAAGCTTTTTGTGGGTATGGAACATTTGTGATCTTTTGTTTCAGCTCATGAAACATGGGACCAACACTACATGTTGAATTAATATTTTTGTTCAGTGTATATTCTCTCCTAAGGGTTTTGGAAAACCGCAGACCTATTAAAACGCATTTGGGTAAAAATACCCCACTCATATTTTCTGCATCTGCAGCCTCTTTTCCAATAAGGCCCATGAGATGCGGAGTCCCTGAGAACATCCTCCATTCCCCAGTCTTCCTCCTATCCGGTCCAAGCCTGGACTTACCCGACAGGTTTCCATCAATATCCACACAGACTAAGGAGGGCGTTAAATTAGGTGTTTCCCAACATACAGTACGAGTCAAAGTTTGGACACACCTACTCATTCCGGGGTTTTTATTTTTTACATTGTAGAATAATATTGAAGACGTCAAAACTATTTAGATGACACATATGGAATCACGTAGTAACCAAAAAAAAAGTGTTAAAACAAATCAAAATATATTTTAAATTCTTCAAAGTAGCCACCCTTTGCCTTGACAAATTTTGTACACTCTTGGCATTCTCTCAACCAGCAGGTTTAACTTTTGTGGAATTTCTTTCCTTCTTAATGTGTTTGCGCCAATCAGTTGTGTTGTGACAAGGTAGGGGTGGTATACAGAAGATAGCCCTATTTGGTAAAAGACCAAGTCCATGTTATGCCAAGAACAGCTCAAATAAGCAAAGCAAAATGGACTGTACATTTTTTTAAGACATGAAGGTCAGTCAATATGGAACATTTCAAGAACTTGGAACATTTCTTCAAGTGCAGTCGCAAAAACCATCAAGCACTATGATGAAACTGGCTCTCACGAGGACCGCCACAGGAAAGCAAGACCCAGTTACTTCTGCTGCAGAGGATCATTTCATTAGAGTTAACTGCACCTCAGATTGCAGCCTAAATAAATGCTTCACAGAATTCAAGTAACAGACCTCAACTGATCAGAGGAGACTGCATGAATCAGGCCTTCATGGTCGAATTGCTGCAAAGGAACCATTACTAAAGGAAACCAAGAAGAAGAGACTTGCTTGGGCCAAAAACACGAGCAAATTGACAGACTGGTGGAAATTGTCCTTTGGTCTGATGGGTCCAACCCGATGAGGCCCCAAAAAGGTGACTAGTTTGTTGTTGCTAATTTCCAGTGCCTTTTAGGCTGTGTCCCTTCTTGAAATGCAGGTTAACAAATAATATGTTCTACATGATCAGTCTCTGTGTGTAAAATAAAAACTAATAGCCAAACATTAAGGAAAGCAATCAATGTTATTTGTTGCCTAGACTTTACTACAAATGACACTCAAGTGCACAGAGTAAACAATACAGTTGGCCATGACAGCCTTCATAATAGAATGCTTGTGACCACACACTCTTCGACGATAATGCCAGAGATGCCAGAGAAACCGGTGTTTGGAGGATATATTGAAATTCATAAAAAAAATCTACAATGTGATTCTGGATTTTTTTCCCTCATTTTGTCCTTCATAGTTGAAGTGTACCTATGATGAAAATTACAGGCCTCATCTTTTTAAGTGGGAGAACTTGCACAATTGGTGGCTGACTAAATACTTTTTTGCCCCACTGTATGTCAAGTGCAACACAACAAAAGCAATATCTTTAGGCTCCACTGGGCGTTACTGCATTGTACACTTTCTGCCTGTGTACATCTGTTCTACAATGTGCCAGCAGAACATGAAACCCTTCGTTGGCGTAATTGATCTCTTTCAGGTAGAGTACAGCGGTCACATCCCTTTTTATCCACCTTATTGAAAACGTGAGAAATAGGAAGTGTGTGGTGTTCCTTTCACCTCTATAGTGGCATCCAGCTTAAGCCAGTCTAAGCTCCAGCTACACTTGATCTCTGAATCAACCTGTTTAACAAGCAATGCCTAATTTTCACCTGATTCTCTCATTCTGAAATTAACCAGAGGGAAAACATTAATTAATATATAGTAGTTGTAGTAGTTAGTTGACAATTCACATAGATTGCCAGGGTCCAGTGAGCAAATAACGTCCTAATTTCAGGAACGACAAGCAGTCGTATACCAGTTAATACTATAGCCAATTGGTTCCTTGAGCTAACGTTACTTTATCTGATGTTGTAACGTTAGCTAGCAGTCTGACTTTGTTAGCCAGCTAATTTAAGTTTGCCTGCATTAAAGTTCTTTGCCACTTGGAGCGCCACTTCTGGATGAGCATTTTCTTGTTTGCTTATGGCCATAGAGTTGATTGAGTGTGGTCTTAGTGCCAGCATCGGTCTGTGGTGGTAAATAGATGGCTACAAATAATATAGATGAGAACTTTTGGTAGGTAGTGTGGTCTACAGCTTATCATTAGGCACTCTACCTCAGGCGAGCAATATCTCAATATTTCTTTAATATTAGACATCGCACACCAGCTGTTATTGACAAAAATACACACACCACTTGTCTTACCAGACGTAGCTTCTACACTGTTCTGCCGGTGAATGGAAAATCCTGCCAGCTCTATATTGTGTCATCGTTCAGCCACGACTCATTAAAACATAAGATATTACAGTTTTTAATGTCCCGTTGGTAGGATAATAGTAGGTCATACATTTTAATTTCCAATGATTGCATGTTAGCCAGTAGAACAGATGTCAGTGGGAGTTTACTCGCTCGTCTACAGTTCTCAGAAGGCAGCCTGACCTATGCCCTCTTTTCATTAGTCTTTTCTTCACACAAATGACAGGGATTTGGGCCTGTTCCCGGGAAAGCAGTAGATCTTTCTTGTCGGACTCGTTAAAGGAAAAAGCTTCTTCCAGTTCATGGTGAATAATCACTGTTCTGATTTTCAGAAGTTATTTTTGGCCATAGGAGGTGGTAGCAGCAACATTATGTACAAAATAAATAAATAAAATAGCAGTTGGTCAGGATCAAATCAAAGTTTGTCACTTGCGCCGAATACAACAGGTGTGGACCTTAGTGAAATGCTTACTTACAGGCTCTAACCAATGGTGCGGGGGAAAAAAAAAAAAAAAAAAAAAAAAAAAAAAAAAAAAATGGGGAAAAAGTGTGTGTGTGTAGGTAAGTAAAGAAATAAAAACAGTGAGAAGACATTTGAAAAAGAGTAGCAGATACCAGTTAGTCAGGCTTATTGAGGTAGTATGTACATGTAGGTATCGTTAAAGTGACTATGCATATATGATGGAGAGTAGCAGTAGCATAAAAGAGGGGTTGGCGGGTGGTGGGACACAATTCAGATAGCCCGGTTAGCCAATGTGCAGGAGTACTGGTTGGTCGGGCCAATTGAAGTAGTATGTACATGAATGTATAGTTAAAGTGACTATGAATATAAGATAAACAGAGAGGAGCAGCAGCGTAAAAAGGGGTTGGGGGAGGCACACAATGCAAATATTCTGGGTAGCCATTTGATTACCTGTTCAGGAGTCTTATGGCTTGGGGGTAAAAACTGTTGAGAAGCCTTTTTGTCCTAGACTTGGCACTCCGGTACCACTTGCCATGCGGTAGTAGAGAGAACAGTCTATGACTGGGGTGGCTGGGGTCTTTGACAATTTTTGGGCCTTCCTCTGACACTTTGTCCCAGTGATTTACTGGGCCGTACGCACTACCCTCTGAAGTGCCTTGTGGTTGGAGGCCGAGCAATTGCCGTACCAGGCAGTGATGCAACACCGGTCAGGATGCTCTCAATGTTGCAGCTGTTGAACCTTTTGAGGATCTCAGGACCCATGCCAAATCTTTTTAGTTTCCTGAGGGGGAATAGGCTTTGCCGTGCCCTCTTCACGACTGGTCAAAACACACCAAGACAATCTAGTTTGTTGTTGATGTGGACACCAAGGAGTTTGAAGGTCTCAACCTGCTCCACTACAGCCCCGTCGATGAGAATGGGGATGTGCTCGGTGTTCCTTTTCCTGTAGTCCACATTCATCTCCTTAGTCTTGGTTACGTTGAGGGATAGGTTGTTATTCTGGCTCGACCCGGCCAGGTCTCTGACCTCCTCCCTATAGGCTGTCTTTTCGATTAAGACCTGAATGAGCGAGCTAGGATGGATGTAGTCAATATAACTATTTGTTCAGCACTTCTGAAATGTACAACGACATAATTCAGAACATGGGCCGTTCTTACTGTGTTCTCCCTGTACACCAAGTCAGAACAGTCGGGTGAATAAAGGGGGCATATAAGCAGACAATGAAAGCTCAATAATCCATTATTACATTTCTCAAAAACAGGTTATAGGCTAAATGTGCACCACCAAGTCAGAACAGTAGGCAAAATTAAGGGGAAAATAGACCCGTGTTCCCGATTTACAATTCCGAGTTGGATGAAAGGTCAAAACTTATTTTACCCAGTCGTAGCTAGCTCGCCGATGAGCACCGATACGATTTATCTATATATTTTCTCTTCATTTGACAAGGATTAAAAAGGACTTGCCAGTAGATTGTCAACTTGATTCATGATGACTGCTACCTAAGATTTTGAATGTATGATGTTGACATGATGATTAGTCCAATTAAAGCTACTGTAAATGTAATGCGACGTCATTTTATCTGACTTGGCGGTGACATAGTGTCCCCGAGTGACAGAACACTGAGCCAATCACAGCGCAAAGCTCCTTATTTTCTGCCGGCTTGCAACCACCGCCACAGAAAGCACTGAGCTAGGCTAATAATATAGCCTAATAATTCATTTTTATTCCTTCTTAGGCTACCTACCTGGCTTCTGACCTACTTAGTCTTTAGATGCTGTTTAATAAGACATGTAGCCTATTTGAAATTAGTGCTTCTTAGTCACCTCTTGTTGTTTATTAAAATACTTTTCATTCAAATCACATGGTTTACTTTCAATACTTTAAAACCAAATATGACCCGTTTCAGGAAGCGAAGCATTTGAAAATTTATTTTTGAAAATATTTTTAAATCAAAACGTGTTTGTTATTTAGGTCAGGAACATGTGGAACATGTGAACTTTCATGTGCCTTAATAACAAACTTGTACGCCATCTGTATATACAAATAAAATTGTTAACGTCTTGTGGGCAGGTGGGATGGTAGCGTCCAACCTGGCCAACATCCGGTGAAATTGCAGAGCACGAAATTCAAACTACAGAATTATAAATATTTAACTTTCATAAAATCACAAGTGTTATACATCAAAATAAAGCTTAACTTCCTGTTAATCCAGCCGCTGTGTCAGATTTCAAAAAGGCTTTACGGCGTAAGCACACCATGTGATTATCTGAGGACAGCGCCCCACATACAAAAGCATGAAAAACATTTCAACCAGGCAGGTGCGCCACGAAAGTCAGAAATAGCGATATAATAAATGCCTTACCTTTGATGATCTTCTGTTCGCACTCCAAAAGGTCCCACATACATTACAAATGGTCATTTTGTTTGATAATGTCCTTCTTTATATCCATAAAAACTCAGTTTAGCTGGCGCGCTTCATTCAATAATGCACCCAGTTTCCCTCCATCAAAATACACAATGAATCCCAAACGTTACTAATAAACTTTTCCAAACAAGTCAAACATTTATAATCAAACCTCAGATACGTAAATAAACAATAAAATGTATTAGGGTAAGATGGAGAATCGTTAGTCTTTACCAGAGAAAAATACCAAAGAACGCGCTCTCTTCCACACGCTTGGAAACACAACTGCCAAAATGGGAGCCACCTAGAAAAACTACTATTTCTGGCTGATTTTTCAAAAAAAAAAAAAAAAAAAAAACCTTTCTAAAGACTGTTGGCATTAGTGGAAGCCCTAGGAACTGCAATCTGGGAGGATTTCGCCTAATAATAAAAGTGACAGCCATTGAAAACAGTGGTAGGCTGAACATTATTTTTTTTTGGGGGGGGGGGGGGGGTTCGTCCTCGGGTTCTCACCTGCCATATCAGTTCTGTTATACACAGACATTATTGTAACAGTTTTAGAAACTTGAGTGTTTTTTTATCCAAATCAACCAATTATATGCATATCCTAGCTTCTGGAATGAGTAACAGGCATAACAAAAATGAGACCACTTTTGAGGTAGTTATCCTTTAACTCCAGTGTGCATCTAGCAAGATGCTGTTATTTAGCAGTGTTTTTGTAGCACACATGGTAGAATTTCCTGAACAGATACACTGGATTGATGCAAATAATCCTGATATTATTCCGCCAGCTAAGCATAGGCTACTTTGTAGTTAACATTTAATTGAGAAGGTTTTGTAAAAAGTCTTTCCATCTACCAGAAGACTAAGACTTTTCATGAGCATCATCGCTAATGGCTACACAAAGTGATACACACAAACTGCACATTCAGACGGGGAAAGTTTGTTGCCTCTTCCGAAAGTTGCAGGAAATACGAATCACTGATGCATTCTGTTCCTGTTTTATGAACTTGGGCAGATTAATAAACAAATATTCTCTACTAGGTTCAATACATTTCTGAATATTGTTGAAGTCTGTTTTAATGTTTGGATTCCGTGATTCCATCCACGTTCTCCACATTGCAGATTTTATGGACCCCTACACATACCTCAGTCCAATACCACTCACCTGAGCCTTTCAACCTTTCATCTTTCCAGCTCCACCCGCTTTGTGTGTGTGGGTGTCTGTGTGAGTGTGTGTGCGTGCGCGCATGAGTGTGTACTATATAGTGACACTTGCTAAGACAGAAGAGGACGATGGGTGACATGGATCCTGTCACTTTTCACCTTCCTTCCCTCCTTGAGGATTATCCATCAGTATCATTCTCCCACCCAGGTCTCTTAACTAAAGCTCCCTGCATGACAGAGGGATGAGAAGGATAGGGCCTGAGAGGAGCTGCATGATCTACAGCCAGGCTGGTTAATTACAGCCAGGCTGGTTAATTACAGCTGGGTCTGGTGCATACAAATCTAACTAATGTCCAAATTACTGGCATTGACGCACAAACATGAACACATAGGCAGACACATACATAGTCCTACACAGACAGCCATGCCCACTGAGACACATTCACCCACCCACAACAGTAAACAATCTCACATAGAGGGCTTAGTTTGTAATATATTGCTTTGCCTGCTGCTGATGTGGCTGAGGGAGTAGAGTGGGCTGCATTATATTTCTATCGTCTCTGTAAATACTGAAAGTACAGCATGCATCCTCAGTCTCTGCTCTGCTGCATCATCAGCCCTGAGAGAAGACTAAGAGACATTCCACAAAACCAACACCAGACCACCCACACATGACGTCCACAAACCTGCATCTGTCAATACATTGAGAACACCAACATTTTCAAATGAGCTAACTTTGAAATATTAGGCTTGGGCGGTTTACCATATATACATTATACCGGAGTATTTAGAAAAATCCACACAAGGGTTTTTCCAATACTGTCAATACTGTTGAAAATATTCCTTTTAAGTTTTTTTTGTAGACATTTGAATAATTGTAGCTACTTTAAGTAAATACCTGCAGTCAAATTATATAATACGTTAGGAAATAAAGAACATTGCATTCTTAATTTCAACGGTCACATTATTAGGAAGCTTAAGGTAGTCCCAAGTCATGTGTCACGTGGTGTTTGTGTACAAGCACACAACGATGAGAGACCGGAGCCTTGAGTCACTCACTGTTGTGCAGCATGTGCCAGATGATCTACAGTATGGAACTCACAACTAATTCAAAAGAGAATTCAGAGAATACGCACCTGGATCAAGAGCCTTGCTGGCTAATATTTGTTTTGTGCGTGCAGAAAACTGTGAGTGGAATTTGAGTGTTATAAATCCATTCACGTTTGAATGGACGTCGTCAATCGTCATATAAGTAAGCTCCCATGACCCACGCACTAGCTCCGCTTCTGGCTACTTGGTAACATTTTGTACCCAAGTATTCCAAAACAGAGCACTAGAGCGGTGTCCATCTTGCCTAGGGTCACTGGAAGTAGTAGTACACCATGTTCAGTGGTCAGAAAGAGTGGAGTATAGGAGAGCCCTCTGGGAACACCGATCCTAGGTCAGTATGGTGGCCATGTCAACACAGCAGCCTTACTGTAGCAAAGATTTTTCTCTATTGCTTATTGGGTTAGTGTCTATAATAAACTCTCCGTATTGCCATGGCCATCCCCATCCTTGGGGACTTCCCCCACATAGAAGTGTACAAATCACACACACACACGGCAAAAAGAGAAGTAAGGCAAAGCTGGCAAGCTTCAAGGGCATCCTTGGGCAATATCAAACCCCCACCCCACACACAACTTACCCAGCATATTGCTGGCTGACTTCATGGGCGCAACATACTCAAACTACTGTCGCTCCATGCCTTTTGCCTTTTCTCAACAACCCCCACGCAACGCAAATCCGAGTCAAAGGCTCTACTACTAGGCAGAACAGTGTAGAGTTATAGCACAGTAGGTAGCGAAGCTCCTACAGGCTAATAAGCCATATAGAGGGACAGCATCTGTGACGCTCCACAAAGCACAATCCTGACAAGACGTAGTAGTAGACCTACTTAGTGCCTTCGGAAAGTATACAGACCCCTTGACCTTTTCCACATTGTCACGTTACAGCCTTCTAAATTGGATTTCAAAAAATCCTCAGCAAACTACACAAAATACCTCACAATGACAAAGAGAACAGGTTCAGAAATGTTTATGTATTAAAAAATAAAAAACAGATACCTTATTTACATAAGTATTCAGACTTTAGGTCGACCGATTAAAATCGGAATGGCCTTTATTTAATCTTTATTTAACTAGGCGAGTCAGTTAAGAACACATTCTTATTTTCAATGACGGCCTAGGAACAGTGGGTTAACTGCCTGTTCAGGGGCAGAACGACAGATTTGTACCTTGTTCGTAACTGACTTGGCTAGTTAAATAAAGGTAAAATAAAAATAAAAAAAATAAAAAGCATTGCGCTGTTTATGACTTCAAGCCTATCAACTCCCGAGATGAGGCTCGTGTAACCGAAGTGAAATGGCTGGCTAGTTAGCGCGCGCTAATTGTCGATGAGTTCCTGGTTCAAGCACAGCGAGGAGAGGGACGGAAGCTATACTGTTACTGGCAGTACTAAAGTGCCTATAAGAACATCCAATAGTCCAAGGTTAATGAAATACAAATGGTTCAGAGGGAAATAGTCCTATAATTCCTATAATAACTACAGCCTAAAACTTCTTCCCTGGGAATATTGAAGACTCATGTTAAAAGTAACCACCAGCTTTCATATGTTCTCATGTTCTGAGCAAGGAACTGAAATGTTAGCTTTCTTACATGGCACATATTTTACATGGAACATATTGCACTTTTACCGTCAACACTTTGTTTTTGCATTATTTAAACCAAATTTAACATGTTTCATTATTTACTTGAGGCTAAATTGATTTTATTGATATTTTATATTTAGTTAAAATAAATGTTCATTCAGTAGTTGTAATTGTCATTATTACAAATAAAATTGGCCGATTAATCGGTATAGGCTTTTATGGTCCTCCAATAATCGGTATCTGCGTTGAAAAATCATAATCGGTCGACCTCTAGTTCAGACCCTTTGCTATGAGACTCGAAATTGAGCTCAGGTGCATCTTGTTTCAATTGATTAACCTTGGAGTCCGTCTGTGGTAAATTCAATTGTTTGGACATGATTTTCAAAAAGGCACACATCTGTCTATATAAAGGTTCCACAGTTGACAGTACATGTCAGAGCAAAAACCAAGCCATGAGGTTGAAGGAATTGTCCGGAGAGCTCCGAGACAGGACTGTGTCAAGGCACAGATCTACCAAAAAACATCAGCAGCATTGAAGGTCCCCAAGAACAGTGGCCTCCGTCATGCTTAAATGGAAGAAGTTTGGAACCACCTAGACTATGCCTAGTGCTGGCTGCCCAGCCAAACTGAGCAATCGTGGGAGAAGCGCCTTGGTCAGGGAGGTGACCAATAATTTGATGGTCACTCTGACAGAGCTCCAGAGTTTCTCTGTGGAGATGGGAGAACCTTCCAGAACTAGACATGAACCTGATGGAACATCTCTGGAGAGACCTGAAAACAGATGTGCAGCAAACACTCCCATCCAACCTGACAGAGCTTGAAAGGATCTGCAGAGAAGAATGTGAGAAACTCCCCAAATACAGGTGTGCCAAGCTTGTAGCGTCATACCCAAGAAGACTTGATGCTTTAATCACTGCCAAAGATGCTTCAACAAAGTACTAAGGGTCTGAATACTTATGTAAATGAGATTTCCATTTATAAGAATTTTATTATAAAATAGCAAAAATGTATAAAACCTGTTTTTGCTTTGTCATTATGGGTATTGTGTGTAGATTGATGAGGGGGGTGGGGGACGATTTAATACAGTTTAGAATAAGGCTGTAATGTAACGTGGAAGAAGTCAAGGGGTCTGAATACTTTCCGAAGGCAAGTTTACTGCCATGAGTCTTTCTGGGTAAGTCTCTAAGTGCTTTGCAGACCCAGATTGCACAATATTTGCCCATTATTATGAAACAAATTATTCAAGTTGTGTCAAGTTGGTTGTTGCTAGACAACCATTTAAGTCTTGCCATAGATTTAAGCAGATTTAAGTCAAAACTTGGTAAGCAACTCCAGTGTAGATTTTGCCTTGTGTTTTAGGTTATTGTCCTGCTGAAAGGTGAATTCATCTCCCAGTGTCTAGTGGAAAGCAGACAACCACGTTTTCCTCTAGGATTTTGCCTGTGCTTAGCTCCATTCCCTTTATCCTGAAAAACTCCCCAGTCCTTAAAACCTGTTATGGCAGGGAACTCCACCCCCCATTCAGCTGAAAAGGTGGCGCAGGGAATTCAAAAATATTCTTTAGAAATATTTAACTATTAATATTTAACACATTAACAAATCCAATACCTCAAATGGAAGATAAAAATCGGACATGATGGGTAGATGAACAAGATGTTTAAAATGTTTTATAGCAAAAACACAACATATTTTTATGTTCGACCACCACCAAATCAAAGGGAAAACGCAGCCATTTTTTCCAGCAAAAGATAGTCACAAAAGCAGGATTCGAGATAAAGATTTTCAAAAGGTTAGTGATTCATTTTATCAGATGACACTCGTATGACATGTTACACAATACATTTATGTTTTGTTCGATAATATGCCTATTTATATCCACAAATCTCGGTTTACATTGACGCCATGTTCAGAACTGCCTCCAAAATATCTGGAGGAATTATAGAAAGCTACGCCAGATAACAGAAATACTCATCAAACTTTGACCAAAGAAACATGTTCTACATATAATTAAAGATACAACCGCTGTGTCAGACATTGCAATAATCTGAGACAGCGCTCAGATGTAAAAGTATTTCTCCGCCATGTTGGAGTCAACAGAAATACGAAATTACAACATAAATATTCCCTTACCTTTGATGATCTTTCATCAGAATGTAGTGCAAGGAGTCCTAGTTCCACAATAAATCGTTGTCTTGTTCCATAATGTCCAATACTAGTGTCCAAGTAGCTGCATTAGCTATCACTTTCAGCTCACGTGCCCAAAAACGGACTGCTGGTCCAGGACAACTCGTACGAAAACTTCAAAAAGATATATTCCAGGTCGAATAAACTGGTCAAACTACGTAGAGAATCAATCTTCAGGATGTTGTTATCATACATATCCAATAACGTTCCAACCGGATCATACGTTTTCAGCTGCAGCCAAATGGAACGACGGTGGCACCCACAGAGAAATGCGCCATAGGAAAATGGCACTGACTATTTCCCCTCCCATTCGGTCAAAGTTCACAGCAAATGCTCCATTCCACTTTCTACTAAATGAGGACATCTAGTGGAAGGCGTAGGACGTGCTACCAGATCCATATATTTTTGGGAAAGGAGGGGGCGATGATGTCAAAGTTGCCCCACATTCAGAATTTCACTTCTTGTTTGGAAGATTGCCTGCCCTATGAGTTCTGTTATACTCACAGACATAATTTAAACCGTTTTAGAAACTTCAGAGTGTTTTCCATCCAATAGCAATAATAATATGCATATATTAGCAATCTAGGACAGAGTAGGATGCAGTTCACCATGGGCACGCAATTCATCCAAAGTGAAAATACTGCCCCCTATCCTCAACAAGTTTTAACAATGGCAAGCATACCCGTAACATGATGCAGCCACCACTATGCTTGAAAATATGGAGAGAGGTACTCAATAATGTGTTGTATCGGATTTGCCCCAAACATAACTCTTTGTATTCAGGACAAAAATGCATTGCTTTGCCACATTTATTGCAGTATTACTTTAGTGCATTGTTGCAAACAGAATGCATATTCAGGAATATTTGTATTCTGTACAGGCTTCCTTGTTTTCACTCTGTCAATTAGGTTAGTATTGTGGAGTAACTACAATGTTGTTGATCCATCTTTATTTTCTCCTATCACAGCCATTAAACTCACCATTGGCCTTATGGTGAAATCCCAAAGCGGTTTTCTTCACTCTGGCAATTGAGTTAGGAAGGACGCCTGTATCTTTGTAGTGAGTGGGTATATTTATACACTATCCAAAGTGTAATTAATAACTTCATCATGCTAAAATCATGCTGTTTAAAAAAAAACATCTACCCTTCTCTGTAAGGCATTGGAAAACTTCCCTGGTTGTTGTGGTTGAATCTGGGTTTCAAATTCACTGATCGACTGAGAGACCTTACAGATCGTATGTGTGAGGTACAGAGATGAGGTAGTCATTCAAAAATCATGTTAACCACTATTGTTGCACAGAGTGAGTCCATGCAACTTTTTGTGTGACTTCTTAAGCATTACTCCTGAACCTATTTAGGCTTGCCATAACAAATGGGTTGAACATTTATATTCAAGACATTTCATATTTAATGAATTGTAAAAATGCCCACCGACATTATGGTATGGTATTGTGTGTAGACCTGTGACAAAAGAAAATCTAAATTTAATCCATTTTTAAATTCAGGCTGTAACACAAAAAGTGTAAAGAAGTAAACGGGTGTGAATACCTTCTGAAGGCACTGTTGGTTGTTACAATGAAAGTAAATGAATGAATGACACAGAAGATAGCAAGCATCCATGCCCACAACGACATCGTCTCTAGAGGAGAGCAGAAGACGCTACAGTACCTCAGATTGGTTATGTAAAATGTAAATGAAGACAGGGAATCAAGTGTATTCAGATTAGTTTCTTCCCAGTGCTCACTTGGGGCCTATTCCCACAACGAGATATGAAGGAGAAACGGGGGAGCGGGGTGGTAAAAAAAGTACAGTAGGCCTACATTACAATAAACCAGGCTTTATTCTTTTATCAAGATCATACAAAACATTACGTGGTAAAAGCAAATAAAGTGAATTCATCTCGTCGATCTGTTTTATATGGAAGACCATACCCACCACCCAAAATGTTTTATTAAATAAAATGCCTCATGATTTGTCAATGTGCACAATTAGTCTGTGCTTCATTCTGATCAACTGTAGCCTACTGATAACAACCACAGATGCAGGTAGCCAAGAGACGCCTATGTGCTCTGATCCCATTTGGGCCTGGCCAGGGGAAACGTAATGTTTTTAAAACCTAAACTAGGGTTTCCCAACCCTCTCCTTGGACCCACCCCCAGACATTTCACATTTTAGTTTTAACCCTAAAACTGGCACACCTGATTCAGTTAGTAAAAGGCTTGATGATAAGTGAACTAAAATAATCACCTCTGCCAGTTTAGGGTTAAGACAAAAAATGTGAAAAGTCTAGGGGGGCCTGAGGAGAGGGTTAGGAAACCCCGGTAACCTATGCATTTATAACCTAAAATAGGCCCATTTATTTGTGCGACAGCGGGTCCTCGATTGGTCAACCTTGAAACATTGTATCAACTGGGTTCAGCCCACAGCTAGATGGCAAACTTGCAACATTGTATTAACTATTCTGATCCCTCAGAGTTTCCTGTGAAAGTGAGCTCAGGACAGACAACTGTATTTGTGCAGTTGGGATACGAAGTAATCAGGTATTTTATGATGTTTCCACTGGATCAGAGCAGAACATTTTTTCCTTTCACATCAAGGCTTGTGGTTTTCAAAAATGGAGAGAGCTGGAAAGATTTTTCAAATACATTAAGGAACCATTATCATTCTCGATTGATGTGTGAACTTGTTCACTTGCTGTTTGAGGTGAAGTAAAACACACTTTGAGAAGCTCCACAGCTCATTAGTGGCAAGTTCAGGAGCGTAGTGGCAGAATCTACAAAGGCCAATGAATCAATCAACACAATAGTGATGACATAGTGTATGAGTGTCTTTTTAAATTACAGACGCGAAGGCCTACATGATGCAACCCAGTATACAGCGAGCTCAGCACTGTTCGTTTTTGTCCTATTACAGTTGTCTGTCTAAAGGGGTTTTAATATTTTCATCCTCCCAAGGGCCAGGTTTTTTTATTTCTAGGGGGGGGTGGGGAATCTGTTCCAAAGTATTCCCACAAATAAAAAAAAGAGGCGTGATTGTGTCAAGATATGATATCATTTTATTTGAAAATAAACTATTTTTGGGCTTAGTTGTGGTCAATTTTCAGTGTGAAAATTATTATAATTATGTTACGCCCCCCCCCCCCCCCATCTGCTCAAAAATCAGCCCACGACTGAATCTAGTTGCCTACCTCTGCTTTAGCTTGTTCTCCATCTTCTTTATCCATTGTGAACTAACATATTTTCAGCACTTTTATTTCCATCAATGTACAAAACTAATTTACTCATGCTCGCTTGTCTCTCTTCAGCAAACATATAGTGAGCAATATGTTTGGAACATCAAATTGCAATAAAATCAGAGTATCGAATCTCCATACATATTGGCACCTAGGTATCGTGATAACGAATCGTGAGGTCCCTGGCAATTGCTAGCCCTAGCAGGCATGCACACACAAAATCAATACCTTTAGGGATTCTATTACAGATCAATTTCTATATGCAAGAGATGCAGATCTAGTCTAGTGGTGAATACTGATAAAAATCACACTTGTTCCAAACCTTCCTCACATAAAACCAATGTACAATATTGGATCATAAACACATCAATATAAACAAACCACTTCAGTCCAGTACATGGTCTGTCACAGCATATTGCTGCTTGATGAAAGCTGTTCACTTGAAGCTAAAAGAATAAGATGATTTATGGATTTCAATTATGCCAGGTAGAATGAACTGTTGGCACGTACACCACTCTGAAGAGACTTAAACAAGCAGGGTAGTTCTGGTCTTCAAGGTTGTGTGTAACTGATACATGAATTCCTACACTGCACATATTGAGTTGAGACGGCATGATTTGCTGCCAAATAATGGTTAAATAGGATTGCAGAATGGGTTAAAGAGTGGGTTAAAGAGCCACTCAGCAGCCAAGGGAAAGTGGTC
The DNA here is from genome assembly GCF_036934945.1 of Oncorhynchus masou masou. Taxonomy (NCBI): domain Eukaryota; kingdom Metazoa; phylum Chordata; class Actinopteri; order Salmoniformes; family Salmonidae; genus Oncorhynchus; species Oncorhynchus masou. Next base: position 23,875,881 of record NC_088243.1, read on the forward strand.
TGTACCCGTTATTCTCAGTGTTTCCTAAATTAGAATGCATGACTGATTGAGTTAGAGTGCAATATTTCAGAGGATAAACAAATATTTCATTAACAATTTAAAACCCAATTTCAGTTTTTTTAAATGATTAAATTCCAAAGCAAATGTAATCGGCTTTGACACTAAACCAAGCCCTAAATTGGTTTAGTGTGCCACTATATTGGCTCAGCAACACTAAACAGGCTCTTCAGAGAGCTAATTACAGTGGAAAGAAAAAGTATGTGAACCCTTTGGAATTACCTGGATTTCTGCATAAATTGGTCATCAAATTTGATCTGAGCTTCATCTAAGTCACAGACATACATAGTGTGCTTAAACTAATAACACACATTGTATTTTTCTTGTCTATATTGAAAAAAATCATTGAAAAACATTCACATGATAGGTTGGGAAAAGTATGTGAACCCCTAGGCTAATGAATTCTCCAAAAGCTAATTGGAGTCAGGAGTCAGCTGACCTGGAGTCCAATCAATGAGACGAGATTGGAGATGTTGGTTAGAGCCCTATAAAAACAAATTAAAATTCCCAAAATTTGAGTTTGCTATTCACAAGAAGCATTGCCTGATGTGAACCATACATCAAAAAAAGGAGATCTCTAAAAGCCTTGATGTTCATCAGTCCACAGTAAGACAAATTGTCTATAAATGGAGAAAAGTTCAGCACTGTTTTTACTCTCCCTAGGAGTGGCTGACCTGCAAAGAGGACTGCAAGAGCACAGCGCAGAATGCTCAATAAGGTTAAGAAGAATACTAGTGTCAACTAGAGGTCGACCGATCAATCAGAATGGCCAATTCATTTTTCATAACAATCGGAAATGGGTATTTTTGGGCGCCGATTTTTTAATACCTTTATTTAACTAGGCAAGTCAGTTAAGAACACATTCTTATTTTCAATGATGGCCTAGGAACGGTGTTTGCCAGCAGCTCTTCGCAAGCACAGCGCTGTTTATGACTTCAAGCCTATCAGCCTACTGGCTGGTGTAACCGATGTGAAATGGCTAGCTAGCTGGCTAGTTAGCTGGGTGTGCGCTAATAGCATTTCAAACGTCACTCGCTCTGAGACTTGGAGTAGTTATTCCCCTTGCTCTGCAAGAGCTGCGGCTTTTGTGGAGCGATGGGTAACGCCGCTTCGAGTGTGGCTGTTTTCGATGTGGGGGGGAAACTACACGGTTACACTGGCAATAGTATAGTGCCTATAAGAACATCCAATAGTCAAAGGTATATGAAATACAAATGGTATAGAGAGAAATAGTCCTGTAAATACTATATTTACTACAACCTAAAACCTCTTACCTTGGAATATTGAAGTCTCATGTTAAAAGGAACAGCCAACTATCATATGTTCTCATGTTCTGAGCAAGGAACTCAAACATTAGCTTTTTTACATGGCACATATTGCACTTCTACTTCTCCAACACTTTGTTTTTGCATGATTTAAACCAAATTATTTGAGGTTAAATGGATTTTTATTGATGCATTATATTAAGTTAGTGTTCATTCAGTATTGTTGTAAATGTCATTATTACAAATACATTTAAACAAATAAAATATATATAGATTTTTTTAAATCGGTATCGGCTTATTGGTCCTCCAATAATCAGTATCGGCGTTGAAAAATCATAATCGGTCGACCTCTAGTGTCAACTAAAAACTTACAGAAATTTCTGGAACATGCAAACATCTCTGTTGAGTCTACAATACATAAAACACTAAAAAATAGTGTTCATGGGAGGACACCACATAAGAAGCCACTTTGCTTCCTCAGCTTGCTGTCAGACAGAAAAATTAATTCCCAAGTTAATCAAGAAATTTTGCAGGAGAATGATAGCCTCTGTCCACCAATTGAAGCGCAACAGAAGTTGGGTGATGCAACAGGACAACGACCCAAAACACAGAGGTAAATCTACAACAGAATGGCTTCAACAGAAGAAAATACACCTTCTGGAGTGGCCCAGTCAGGGTCCTGACCTCAACCTGATTGAGATGCTGTGGCATGACCTGAAGAGTGCAGTTTACACCAGACATCAAGAATATTGCTGAACTGAAACTGTTTTGTAAAGAGGAATGGTCTAAAATTCCTCCTGACTGTTGTGCAGGTCTGATCCACAACTACAGAAAACATTTGGTTGAGGTTATTGCTGCCAAAGTAGGGTCAACCAATTATTAAAACCAAGGGTTCACATACTTTTCCCACCCTGCACTGTGAATGTTTACACAGTGTGTTCAATAAAGACATGAAAACAATTGTTTGTGTGTTATTAGTTTAAGCAGACTGTTTGTCTATTGTTGCAACCTAGATGAAATCAAATTTTATGAACAATTTATACAGAAATCCAGGTATTTCCAAAGGGTTCACACACTTTTTCTTGCCACTGTAGATGGTGAATTTAAGAGGACGTGTGTTGAAATGTGACTGGGGTCATTAGCATGTTACATCAATTCCAGGCTAATAAGACTGACAGTGAGGATAACTGCTCTGGGCATGCCTCGCACAGCACACCCTACTCAGGCCAGCAAAACATATCCATACAAAAATACACAAACACACCACTGCCCTCAGGAAGCTTGTCACTTGAAGGGATATTATGACCACATGCAACAGCCATGAAACCTGTCAGTGTAGAGCAGGTCATCGTCAGCACAGAAGCCAGAGGCCCAGTCATAGCAGTGGTTATCAGAATACTCAGCAGGCACATGAAGGGGAAGACTGAATAGAGGAGAGGAAAACCAGAGGGGAGGATAGGGCAGGAAAGGAAGAGAGGAAAATGCCAGGAGAATAACGGGAAAGAGGAAGGTAGAGGAGGTTGTAGTACCTGAGAGGCAGATGAAGGTCATATAGTCTCCCTGTCCTCCAGTAGCCAGGAAGGGGATCTTCTTCTTGGTCCTCCTTTTCACCTGCACAGCCACCAGCATCTTCTCATCGTGGGGTGTGAACACCTCTTTGTTGATGGCGGACTTGGCACTCATCTCAGGGGAAGTAAAAGTCGTAGAGAGAGGGGGATATGGGAGGTCGTTAGCTCTTCTCTGTGGATGGGAAGAGATAAGAGCTCATTAGTGAGTGTTAGAGGTTAGACATTGCTGAAATGGGTAAGTTATCCCAACACACAACTTAAAGCCCTTTACATTTCAGTGTCACGTTGGTATGAGGGGTCGGGAGACAGGCGCAGTAATGCGTAATAGGAGTTTTTATTACACCCAAATTACAGCGTGCCGTGTAAAGGCATGGGGACGAAAACTAAACAAACACTATACAAAAACACAGGGTTGAAACCCAAACAAAAGTGAGGAGTACCTCGAATAAATAACACAAGTGCACAATGATTAACACACAGGACGAGACCCGTAATCATCTGTGAAATCCACAATGGAAAGTAAGCAAAAACACAGCACATGTACTCACACGAACCAACGGACATTGTAACAATAGTCTACAGGCCAATGGTAAACCAAGGACACACTTATACAATTACTAATCACTGGGAATAGGGGCCAGGTGTGCGTAATGAATGTTCCGGAGGGATCCGTGACATTCAGAAAAGAGTTGTGCAATTAATTGAGGCATATGCCATTCATTTTGACTTACGCACACACAGAGCTCAAACTTTCACATAAATGGTAAGTTTCTCAGGAACTTTCTAGCCTAAAATCAACAGCAGTCTGGCCAATATCACTGAATACTTATTGTGAAGGTGAGAAAGACACTGGTAGAAACAATAGGAAAACATGCACATTTTAATGTGATTATTGTGGATAGTCAGATTAATTTAATAGCTCGATTAAAATGTTGACATGCTTTGCAAGAAGAATGATTTCCCTAATAATCCTGTCTACATTGGCATCTGATATCAGGCTACCTGATGGCACTCTAATAAACACAGAAAATGCCCAATCAAAATAAACATTCTACCACCGCGAACATGTTGTTTTTGGGATGCATATTTGATTGAGTTTGGACATATAAAGTTTGTATGTGAAAACTTTAGGTTACGACTGTAACCCCGGTTCTCTGATAGTATGAGTGGTATTTCACATATGGGATACGCCCCCAGCGTATTCGTCAGCGTATTCGCCAGAGTATTTGGCTGGACATGGAGAGACATGTGCATCTGGGAAGGGTGCCCCTCCTACCCTATAATAAGGTCCAACGCAGCATCGCAGCAAAAATAAGCAACATATCTTCCTCGCTCATGCAAGGAGGGGGTGGTCTGGTGAAATAACTCACTCATACCATCAGAGAACTGGGGTTACAGTTGTAACCTAAAGTTCTCTTTCAAGTATTTGTTTCTGTATTTCACTTATGGGATATACTGAGTCCCACATTGCCAGACAAGCTTATCCTGACGACCAACTGCCCTGTGCGATATATCACACAAATGGGCCTTACTCGCAGAAGATCCTACATGTAAAACAGTATGCACCATGGAGCCTATAAAACTTTGCAAATGTATGAGGTGAAGCCCAACTCGCTGGATAGATATGCCCTTAAATAAAGCCTAGGACGTAGCCATTCCTCTAGTGGAATGAGCCCGTAACCAGCAGGAGACTGAAAACCCTTACTTGTGTTGGCAAAATCGATAGCCCCCACTATTCAGTGGGAGAGACATTGTTTAGTGAGCGCTTTACCTGTAAGAGGTTTCACCCAGGGAACAAACAACGGATCACATTTTCTAAATCCCTGGGCACAACATATGCAACCGTTGATGTACCGGCGAAGAAAACAGTGGGGGATAAAAAGCTACCAGCTACCCAAAACTGGGTTAATAATCTTAGGGGTAAAGGCGGGGTTAGGCCGCAATGATACCCTATTGTTACCAGGTGCAAATGGTGCACATGACGAGTGCACTGACAGTGCGTAAATTACTTACTCCAGGGGCTCAAAAGGCTGTTGGCATAGAGCATCCAAAACAATTGATAAATCCCATGACGGGGCAAGCTGTTTGGATACTGGGAAGCAAACGACGTGTCCCCTTCATAAAATGGGCAACAAGGGGGTGTTGCCCCACTGTCGTGCTCCCAAAACCCATATGACAAACCGAAATAGATACAAGATATACTTTAATAATAGAAAAAGCCTTTCCTTTTTCTACTAATTCCTGTAGAAACGACAGGATTACAGGGACAGAGCACTGGAACGGCACTCTGTGATTAGTGCACCATTCCTTAAATAGGTGCCATTTACAATTATAAAGGGACCTGGTGGATGAGGCTCTAGCACTCTGAATAGTTGAAATTACATTTTGGAGGAAGCCCGGCAGTGTTCAAGTTGAACCATTGGGCAACAATGGAAAAAGGAAAGGCTTTTTCTATTATTAAAGTATATCTTGTATCTATTTCGGTTTGTCATGTGGGTTTCGGGAGCACGACAGTGGGGCTCCAATCAGGAATCCCGACAGAGAGGACGCGAGGTCGTTGCTGAAGTCCTCCAACAGTGGGGCAATGGCGTCGAGCTGGTTGCCCCAGCTAGCGCTAGCCGTCGCTCCACGGTTCCCTGTGGGGATATCCATTGCCTCTGGTGATACATCGGGGGCGCTGGCCCCCCATGTTAGGGTCATGTTGACTCAGGCTAGCTTGGCGTGCTTCACTTTGAAGAGGGCACAATGTGGACAGGAGCCACTGGAGGCTTCCTGGGCATGTTGCAGCACACCGAGTGAGTGTCTTTGGCCGATATAGTGTTTCCACAGGAGCAGATTCTTCACAGATGCTTTTGTCACCATAGCCTGGATGCTATGCTTTTAGCTGCCAGAAAAAAACTAGAATGTTCCGATAGCTAGCGATTAGTGGGTTATCTCCGACAGTGGCACTTGGTGTGATGGCTGGATACCGTTTCCGAAACAACAGATTAGAAAGGATAGATTGGTGTAGCTAGTAAAAGCTTTTCTTGAAGTAAAACCAAAAAAGCTAGCTCGCTTGCTAACAACTAATCACTGTTTGGATACAGCTAACTAGGTCGTGAACAAGTTAGCCGTGTCACAGCTGTACCTGTTCCTCCCTCAAATACTTTTCCTCTAACTATGGTGAAGGAAAAGGAAAATTGTCACCACTGCACAGTCCAGAGAATAGGGCCTGGCGAGTGATTTTAAGCTCATGCCTGTGGACAGTTTAGCTAGTTCTGGAAAATGCAGTCGTGTCGAGGTAAGCTTTCTGATGAAAAGTCGAGAAGAGGTGTTTGAATGACTCAGAGATGCTGCGTTGTACCGTTTATACGGTTGAAGGGACACCCTTCTCCGACACACGTCTCCGCGTCCAGCCAATCATGGCTAGTGTAATAAAGGCTTCTGACGAATACGCTGGGGACGTATCCCAATAGTGAAATACCGAAACGAATACTTGAAAGAGAACTACTTCTAAGATGCATATATTCAGTTGTTCCGGACACACTTCACTCACACTAAAGAGGGAGGCTTGCACAGCTGGTGCTAGCACATGTGCAGATCAAATACACAGCTGGAACCCTGATTAAGGGTGTTTAGATGTCCTAATAATTCAAAAGATTACTGAGAAACCCAGGCATTTTAATTGACGTATGCTTTTGACCATGAGCCGATTAAGAAAAGCAGAGTAAAGGTATTTACATAACTATTGCATAATCTGCCTACTGCCATAATCAGTTTAATTATTAGTGAACATGTAAACATACTCAATGTCTTTGTTACATATCAGGAGAAATCACATGCACCCAGAAATCACATTGAGACATTAGTCCCGGAAGAAATAAAAGCAAAATTGCCCTGACATCTACTGACTGCTCTGTGCTTTCTGGTTCCCTCCACTGCAATCTCATTTCAGAAACATTCTACTCTCCAAAAGAAACAGCCCCATAAAATAATGTAATGCCACAGTGAGCGACTGCCTCCATTATCAAAAATGGGCTGTCATCTCTGTGTGGGGCAAGTAATGGTGGCAGGTAGCCTAGTGGTTAGAGCATTGGGCCAGTAACCGAAAGGTTGCTAGATCGAATCCCCGAGCTGACAAGGTAAAAATCTGCTGTTCTGCCCCTGAACAAATCAGTTAACCCACTGTTCCTAGGCCGTCATTGTAAATAAGAATTTGTTCTTAACTGACTTGCCTAGTTAAATAAAGGTTAAGTAAAAAAAAAAAAAAATTATATCTCTTTTACTACGCAGGCAATGTTCCTTCCCAGATCTGCTGCAAAATGTAAATGACTTCAGTTAACAAACTTTAAAAAAATAATATATTCTCAGTGAACAGCCGTTACATTTTCCGTTATTGCAAACATCTTTTCAAATGTTACTTTGTTCACATTATTCACGGACAGTTCCTCAGACAATGGAATCGGAACACCCAGGTTCCAAACACTGTGTGCTTTGCTGATAGTGTCAGAGTAAGCAGTGCTGAGGCATTGCAATTGTGGCTGCAATAATTGCAGGATGTGGTTATAAACAATAATGTTTTATTGGGTCCAAATGCTCTCCGGAGAACTATGGATGGAGTTTAATCATTGTCTCAACCACAGACAGAGCGGTGGTGATACACCAATCTGTCACTCACGACAAATGCTAAATGAATTACAGAGGAACAGCACACTGAAAAACAATGCCCTCATCAATTTGGATTGCCAATAAGCAGGCCAAATATACTTGTTTTTCACAGTGCAGTGAGATTCAAAAAAGTAATTGGCTGTTGAGGAGGAGATGCACGGAAACTATAGTTTCACAGAAACATAGCCCGCAGTATTTGACAATTAACCTTGCTATACATAAGTCTGCTTATACAAGTCTGCTTATACTTTAAACTTGAAAAAGCTGTTAGTGTTTCCCCTACTATTAATTAGTCTTGGCGGAGCCCAAACCTAGCCGAGCGCTGTAAAACACTGAACAGCTATCCGTCTTTGTCCTCAACAGTCCAGCTTTCAAAAACACCAGGCTACTGTATGTGGCCAGGAAAATATTCTGGGCGTTCTCATGATTTGGTCCACAAAAGCTAGTTGTTTCAGACATTTGAAATGCTGAATCATGAATGGTGCAGCATCTGGTGAGAGTTAGTTCTAAGCATTGGCTCAGAGTCCGTTTCTACTTCTAGGTACTCCTATCCACAGGGTAAAGTTAGGTAACAGTAAACACTATGGTAGTACACACTCACTTACACCACGGCGACTCAACTGGCCATAAAAAAATAGTAGCAAAACAATCCATCTCATTCAATGACAACATCACCAGATGATAAAGCTCTTAACAAAATGGGACTGAGTAAACAAAACACAAGCAAAGATTTATTTGAAGAGCAACTAGCCAACAAAAATGCCTTTACTTGGAATGTTTAAAACATCCAACCCCTAAAACATCAAGCACTTTGATGGAACTTATCACCGCAAAGGAAAGAAAGACCAAGAGTTACCTCTGCTGCAGAGGATAAGTTCATTAGAGTTACCAGCCTCAGAAATTGCAGCCCAAATAAATGCTTCACAGAGTTCAAGTAACAGACATTTCAACATCAACTGTTCAGAGGAGACTGCATGAAATCAGGCCTTCATGGTCAAATTGCTGCAAAGAAACCACTACTAAAAGACAGCAACAAGAAGAAGAGACATGCTTAGGCCATGAAACATGAGCAATGTACATTAGTGGTGGAAATCTGTCCTTTGGTCTGATGAGTCAGAATTTGCGATTTTTGGTTCCAACCGCCGTGTCTTTGAGAAAGAGTAGGTGAACGGATGATATCCACATGTGTGGTTCCCAACGTGAAGCATGGATGAGGAGGTGTGATGGTGTGGGGGGTGCTTTGCTGGTGACACTGTCTGTGATTTATTTAGAATTCAAGGCACACTTAACCAGCATGGCTTCCACAGCATTCTGCAGTGATACGCCACCCCAACTGGTTTGCGCATATTGGGACTATCATTTGTTTTTCAACAGGACACTGACCCAAAACACACCTCCAGGTTGTGTAAGAGATATTTGACCAAGAAGGAGAATGATGAGTGCTGCATCAGATGACCTGGCCTCCACAATCACCCAACCTCAACCCAATTGAGATAGTTTGGGATGAGTTGGACTGCAGAGTGAAGGAAAAGCAGCCAAGTGCTCAGCATATGTGGGAGCTCCTTCAAGACTGTTGGAAAAGCATTCCAGCTGAACCTGGTTGAGAGAATGCCAAGTGTGCAAAGCTGTCAAGGCAAAGGGTGGCTACTTTGAAGAATCTAAAATATATTTTGATTTGTTTAACACTTTCCTGGTTACTACATGATTCCATGCGTGTTATTTCATAGTTTTAATGTCTTCACTATTATTCTACAATGTAGAAAATAGGAAAAATAAAGGAAAGCCCTTGAATGAGTAGGTGTGTCCAAACCTTTGACTGGTACTATAAAAGTGTACACATGCCCTGAAATGGCTGTGCAGAAAGTTGTTTTTCCTTGTTCAGCTTCCTATGAAAAACAGAAACAGCTTTGTTCTACCGCCATCTCAGTCCACTGGTGCACTACCAATCTCTGTACAAAGGAGTCTTCTGATACAAGGTGCTGGATCAGTAATCCAATCAATTGAAGTGAGGACAATGCTCTTCATTACTCAATCATATGAAGACAACAGGAAACCTGAATGCAAAAAGTCACTAAGACAGGGGTAGAGAGTCAGAGAAAGCGAGAGAGAAAAAAAGTTAGAGAGCTTCCTAGCAGTGAATCTCTCCAATAGCTGAAATCCTGGGAGTCTCTACCGATGGTGGTTGTGTATAGATTGATGAGGACTTAAATGGGTTTTTTAAAATCAATTTTTGAATAAGGCTGTATGGCATGTCACACTAATTTTGTCCAGACAGCGACAGATACGTAGGCTACATATAGTAAGGCAGAGGTGCACTGCTTCGCTCGCTCAGATGCCTTCTCCGGTGAGATACTGTAGTTTCAGCCACTTGTGTATCGAAGTAAAGTTTGCAGTGCACTGTTTGGATGCTGAAATTATTTTTGATGAACGTGCGAAGGTAACCTATTTGAAGTGATTTGTTTGACAAATCAGATGAACTGGTTATGTTCATGGCACATTAAAAAGGTAATACATTTTTACAGTTAAATGACATAAAACTAGCCTCTGCCTGGGGCCTCCAATCACCCAGTCCAAACTGTATCTTGCCATTTCTTGGCTTGCAATGTCTCGCAACTTCAGTAAAGCAGGGCCTATCAACAATGAATAAGCTAGGATATTCTACATGCAACAGACTGAACACACTCTTGCATCATTAGTAACTGACGGTTTACACAATGGTGCCTGCACAATGTAAAAAAAATACAAATGTAAAAAAGTGTAAACGTTCTCCATGCTACAGATTTATTGATGGATCTAGGCCTACGGTGGGAAATAAACAAGTGATGAAAGTGTTCACTGCAAACAGAGGTGGCATAGATTTATCTGGAATAGTGAGAACTATCACTATTTCATACCTAGACCCATATTTACAAACACGCAAGGTAAGAAACACTACAAATCTTAACTGAATAGTTTGGGTCAGGGTACAGCTGGGACGATAAAGTGACAATTATAGACACCAAACATACCGATCACTTATCGCAGGCGTTTTTTGCTGAGTAGCCTATCCTAGAGAAATTTGAAATGAAATAAGTTTCCTAATATGGGTGATTGTGAATGGGACAATTGCTGGCTACAACAATCAAAAGAGACGTAGTAGTTTACAGGGTAAAAAAAATGTGGTGCACAATAGATTTGGGCAATGACAAGCAGTGTTTTCCATAAACTCAGAGAAGCCAGCCAGAAGAAAAAGTAACCAGTAAGGCTCCCCTGGGTGAAGACATTTTTGCCAAACAAGCTATATTTTGGTGGCCTCTGGTAGATTCCAATGATAGTTGCTTGTTGGAAATACAATCAGGAAATAACACTGAAAAAAAATGCACACTGACAGTGTTAGCTTCATCAGCTGTATGATATAAAACACAGGAAAAAATATTTGGACTGCACTGGGCCTTTAAAAAAATCCTGTAAGACTGCTATCTTCCATAGGCTTCAAGTTTCTTTTTAGACTTTCTTAGCTATCTGCATTTGCAGGTATTATTTTAGCTCTTACACAGGTGTTTGAACATGAGCCTTGATACACAGAACACAGCTGTTGACTCCTCCATTGTCAACACTTTGATGAAATAAGTAGACCTATATCCATATCTTTGAAAATACCATACAAGTATCATTAGCTTTTAAAACAATTCAATCTGTTTTCTTGTATCATATTTTGTACCAGAGTGAACTGCATGATCTTTTAACCTTTGACCCCAGATGTCATTTATTTTACCTCTTTCATATGAGCCCATAAGTTTTGTATGGAAATTTTGGGGTCCCCCTCAACCAAGGTTTCACCTACTCAGGTGAAAATCCCCAAATTTCACTTTTTCATTTTTGGTCGTAGGGAAGCTTTTTGTGCATATGAAACATTTCTAGGATATTTTATTTCAGCTCATGAAACATGGGACCAACACTTTACATGTTGCATTTATAAAAAAAATGTGTATTTTGAAAGATGAGATAAATACTGCTGTGATGTGATGTCAAGCAAGCCAAAACATCAGTGACCCAAATGGGCACTTCACATTTCCATATCATGAAACTCATGTTATATACAGTGTCAGTGTCTCTGATCACAATGTTTGATGTACAGTTACAAGATGACATGGCATCACACTCTGGGTTGATCTGAACAGAATGAAGAAAATTATTGTGAAGAAAATTAGTAGCAAAACACGCATCTGAATCCACTTTACTATGCGCACAATAATTGTGATCCGTTTAGCGGAATTGCCAAACACTAAGATTGTATTTTATACCTTAGTAATGTTGGCAATAGAATAGCAAGCTTTCAAATGATGCCCACCTGCCCAGATTGCGATTTATAAATGGGCAATTTTTAGATTGCGCAAACAACAACAGTAATTGTATGATGGTGGGGATGAAGTGCTATGTTCCAAACAAAACAACTACATGTGTGCTTGCTCTAGTTCCTCAACTGCACAGCTAGGAGAGATAACAAAAAGCACCATATAGTTGAAGACTCTTCTTTGAGTCATAAAAGTGCATTGAAATGACTTAAGAACTGTGCGTGTGTGGTCACCAGTTAGTCCTCTCATTCAAACATTTGTCATTGTGTTGTCTTATGTTGCACCTACCCCACATTTTCTTTTTTGGATTCAGTCTTGTGTCAGGTGAACGGTTGTGTCCCAATAATAATTTTGCCATAATCGCCAAACTGTTCCCTTTCAATTGTTACCATGCTTATCTATATGTTTTCATATTTCTTCTGTAATTAACATTCAAATGTATCCCTATCCATATAGCCAATTCCCACGAGTGTAAAGGGTTAAGAGTGAGACAACAGTAACACTTTGAAGAGCGATCCCGCAACACAGATGGTGCTTGTTACCCCACATAAAATTATAGAGTGACCGCACCATCTACCCTGCTGGCTTGGGGCCGTCAGTGCCAGCTAATGATGCATCAGCGTTTACCTCAGGGTAACAGGTTGATGGTAAAGATGCCAAAACAACAAAGAAAAAAACACTCATCCTTGGGTCTCTATATTGGTTTATAATGTATACTGTTTAGATGTTGACAAAAGCTATCCGTCTTATTTTGGGAAGTACACATGCTGTGAAAAGATCTCACTGACACACTTGGGGATATATTTTAAAGCAGAAGGATGATGTGAATAATAGAGAACATGGTTGCTTTGAACTCTGAACCTGAACACTATGTGACTTGAAGACCTTTTGTAGCCATACATACTGTCATGAATGCACAGTCGTTCTGTTTCACACACCTTTTCCTCCTGAGCTCGCAAATAAACAAACAACATCATGGACTCAGCAGCCCAGTCTATTTGGAAACAATACAGAAGGATTCTTCTTTGGCAACAATCCACTTGTTGGGCCAAATCCCTTGTGGAACACCAATCTAAGGGCATAAAATTATACATTTCCTTAAAGGTTTTCTTCAATTACTGAAGCCTGTATACTTTAGAGCTGCCACTGCAACTAATTTTGTTATGGCATATCTCTGCCACAGTACACTGAACAGAAGCACATAAACCTCTCCCCTTTCTGCACAGGGAGGAAGGACAGGAGGATTAATCCATTTTACTGGGTGACTCAGCTGCAGTTGAGATGAGGGCTGCATGATGCCAGCCAGACATGGGGAAGCCATGAATCACACAGCAGAAAGCCCCCAAAATGATCTCATTCTTTATAGCCTGGCACCCTGTGACAATAAACCACTTTGGAGAGGGAGCAGTAGGCTAGACAAGGCCGGGCTGAATGAATAACCAGAAAAACAACAGTCAACAGAACTTTCTAAATGGTCTGCAGAAGAGCTTCCATTAGTTTTAGCCTACAGGTAAGACAAATATGAATATTACAAGCAGTGTTTACATAGCTTCTATGGATCTTTCCCTTTAAAACTAACTAGTATCCAAACCTGCTGACATAAGCAAATTATTCAAGCAATGGATCACCTAAAATGGCCCTAGCTGTTTTGGTTCTGCATGAATATGCAGAACCAATGATGATGTATACACCATGTGTAAATTAATAGATAGGTTATTGGAGATGATTAGGCTAAATTTTGTGGTGTGCTCCAGTAGCCTAAATTATACAATAAACTACTTCATGGGAGTGTGGTGTGCATTTGTAGTTAATTGGGTTGGTGAACAGTGATGCTATAAGGAGTAGTATTAAGGAAAGCAAGATCTGAGGTGAATAAGGTTGAGGCAGCAGCCCTGCAAGGCCCAAACCTGTCAGACTCGGCACTACAGAGATGGGTGGTAATTGCTCATTGCAGATAAATCCTAAATGCATTGTTTTCCAACGGGCTTTTTCCACCTTTGGCTCAAATACAAACTCCAGCTCAAGGCCTTTAAAGACTGTACGTCGGATTCAGTCTTTTAAGATTATCACGTCACTAAATAAAAATCTTGATATCAACTTGGCCAGATTGTACAATTTGATTCAGTTCTGTCATCGCATTCTGCGATTGGCTCATGAGGCTTCTTCAGCAAACGTAGACGACATCAACTGCAGGATGTACAGTGGCTTGCGAAAGTATTCGCCCCCCTTGAACTTTGCGACCTTTTGCCGCATTTCAGGCTTCAAACATAAAGATATAAAACTGTATTTTTTTTTGTGAAGATTTTTTTGTGCATTGATCAAACTCCTATCAGGTAGCCTGATTTCAGATGTGTCAAGTAAACAAATTAGAGAATTTGTTCTTGCAAAGCATGTAAATGTTTAAATCGAATTTATATTAATCTGACTAGTCACAATAATCGTATTATTGTGTGCATACTCAAGAAGTTCCTATTGGTCAGTCACCAGGATTGACTCATAACACCAGCCACACACTACACGATAAAAGACAAAAAAAATGGACACTACCAGAACTTTGACGGAGCCTAAGACTGCACGTAGTGGTACTTAAAAGCGGTAGACCTAGACCCTGTCATAATGAACGAGTCAAGATGTCCGACAAGACCTAAGAATTTCCCCACAACTTGGACATTGAGACACCAAAATTGTGGCATAAGACAGCTAAAATTGTAAAGTCTGTGGGGTGCTTCAACTCTAGCTGGTCACTATGGAACTAGGCAAACAAGGATTTGAGGGAAATTATTTTGTATCCATCTAATTAATTTATATATTTTTTAGACTTGCTACATAATAATTTGACTTAAAATTGAGCATTGTTTTTTTATATTTTACCAAATCCAATACGCTAGGCTTTAAATGGTGACATTCTAATATTGTGGGATGGCAAGAATACAGTAACATGCACATCGGCATGAACTAATGACCAGTAAATTGCAACACACTGGGTTCTTTGGTTTTGGAGAGGGGCCAACAAGCCCTGCGAAACAAGGTTTCCAGGCCTCCTGAGTATCCCAGTGCTAGCTGTGCCACCAGAGACTCTAGGTTCCAGCCCAGGCTCTGTCGCAGCTGGCCGCGACAGGGAGGCCCATGGGGCGACGCACAATTGGCCCAGCGTCGTCCGGATTAGGGAGGGTTTGGCCGGCAGGGATATCCTTGTCTCATCGCGCACTCGCGACACCTGTGGCAGGCCGGGCGCAGTGCACACTGACCAGGTCGCCAGGTGTACGGTGTTTCCTCCAACACATTGGTGCGGCAAGCTTCCGGGTTGTATGTGCATAATGTCAAGAAGCAGTGCGGCGAGGTTGGGTTGCATTTCAGAGGATGCATGGCTCTCGATCTTCACCTCTCTCGAGTCCGTACGGGAGTTGCAGCAATAAGACAAGACTACCAAGAGGATACCACGAAATTGGGGAGAAAAAAAAGCGTAAAAAAAACGGTTTCCACAAGTGCTTCAAGACATGTATTCCATAGATTCAGTTTGCCAGTTAGCCGTTTTAAAGTTGGGCGGTATCAAGATTTATATCGTCACACCATCCTTCTCTCATCCCGGGATTTACAGTATTAGTGGCTTAGGGGGCGCAAAAACAAACGCAAAAAAGACCATTGGGCATCTTACCAGAATCCTAACAATTTGCATAAGTAATAGCAAATTTCTATGGCGGCTGCTAGCAAAATAATGAATCGCAAATACAGGCAATCCAGCTCAAGTTATACATATATAGTTAGGAGCTACTGAATGTAATTTGTGTTGAGTTTGGACATTGACAAACAAATGTGAGCGAGAGACATTGTGCAAATGAATAAAGCATGCTTGTCTGAAGGAAGAACAGCACTGGCTCTGAAGCAGCATGTGTACACGCTGTGTCTGTGTGAAGTCTGTAGTCGCTAGGGTAACAGGCCTGCCTGCTCTGCTCAGAGAAGATGGGGGAGGAGCAAGAAAAACAAGAACAGGAGAAAAAAAACACAAGGAAATAAAAAGATGGCACATTTAACTCATCCAAAGGGCTTAGACTTCTCAAACACAGCAGAAAGCTTAAACAATATGGTGCCCCATCACCTTATTCAGTAACTGATTTAGATGACCCCTAAGTTTAACTTGCTAGTTGTGTTAAAGTAGAATTCTTAATTTTTCTTTCTGGGAAAAAAAATAAAAACACAAATCTCTTGCTGCGTTTTGTAAACACAGATCTAAATTGCTTCTCATTGTAATTTCTGCTCGGCATCAAACTACTTTTGTGCTTAAGTTGCACTTCTTCACTCGGACGAGAATTCACAAACTGGCATTCTATTAGCAGACAGCACTCTGACTGATGTGTAGCTACTTCTCTCTGGCACTTTTCTCAGTGTAGCCAGCCTACTTTTCTCTAGTAAAATGCAAGGTTAACTTGAAACAAAACATTAGGAAATGTAGCTGGCTACATTCTTTCTATGAAAACATCAGAAATATGATGACCATCAAATCAACTTTATTTATATAGACCTTCGTACATCAGCTGATATCTCAAAGTGCTGTACAGAAACCTAGCCTAAAACCCCAAACAGCATACAATGCAGGTGTAGAAGCACGGTGGCTAGGAAAAACTCCCTAGAAAGGCCAAAACCTAGGAAGAAACCTAGAGAGAAACCAGGCTGTGTGGGGTGGCCAGTCCTCTTCTGGCTGTGCCGGGTGGAGATAACAGAACATGGTCAAGATGTTCATAAATAACCAGCATGGTCAAATAATAATAATCACAGGCAGAACAGTTGAAACTGGTGCATACAATGGCAAGAAAAAGTATGTGAAACCTTTGGAAATACCTGGATTTCTGCATATATTGGTCATAAAATTTGATCTGATCATCTAGGTCACAACAATAGACAAACAGTCTGCTTAAACTAATAAACAATATGTTTTCATGTCTTTACTGAACACACGCAGTGCAGGGTGGAAAAGGTATGTGAACCCTTGGATTTAATAACTGGTTGACCCTCCTTTGGCAGCAATAACCTCAACCAAACGTTTTCTGTAGTTGCGGATCAGACCTGCACAACAGTCCGAATTAATTTTGGACCATTCCTCTTAAAAAAAAAAAAAAACTGTTGCAGTTCAGCAATATTCTTGGGATGCCTGGTGTGAACTGCTCTCAAAGTCATGCCACAGCCTCTCAAATCGGGTTGAGGTCAGAACTCTGACGGGGCCACTCCAGAAGGCGTATTTTCTTCTGTTGAAGCCATTCTGTTAACTTACTTGTGTTTTGGGTTGCTGCCCTGTTGCGTCACCCAACTTCTGTTAATCTTCAATTGGCAGACAGCCTATCATTCTCCTGCAAAATGTCTTGATAAACTTGGGAATTCATTTTCCCATCGATGATAGCAAGCTGTCCAGGCCCCGAGACAGCAAAGCAGCTCCCTCCACCATACTTTACAGTTGGGATGAGGTTTTGATGTTGGTGTGTTGTGCCTTTTTTTCTCCACACAGTGTTGTGTGTTCCATCTAAACTGTAGTTTCATCTTTCCACATAATGTTTTGCCAGTAGCGCTGTGGAACATCCAGGTGTACTTTTGCAAACTTCAGACGTGCAGCAATAGGTTTTTTGGACAGCAGTGGCTTCTTCCATGGTGTCCTCCCATGAACAACATTACTTCACAGATCATAGACTCAGAGATGTTAGCATATTCCAGAGATTTCTTGAAGTCTTTAGCTGACGCTAAGATTCTTCTTAACCTCATTGAGCATTCTGCACTATGCTCTTGCAGTCATCTTTGCAGGACGGCCACTCCTAGGGAGAGTAGCAATAGTGCTGAACTTTCTCCATGTAGACAATTCATCTTACCGTGGAAGAGATACTTTTGTAACCGTTTCCAGCTTTATGCAAGTCAACAATTCTTAATCTTGGGTATTTTGAGATCTTTTGTTCGAGGCATGGTTCACATCGGGCAATGCTTATTGTGAATAGCAAACTCAAACTTAATAGGGCAAGGCAGCTCTAACCAACATCTCCAATCTCGTCTCATTGATTGGACTCCAGGTCAGCTGACTCCTGACTCCAATTAGCTTTTGGAGAAGTCATTAGCCTAGGAGTTTACATACTTTTTCCAACCTACCATGTGAATGTTTAAATTATGTATTCAATATAGAGAAGAAAAATACTATAATTTGTGTGTGTTATTAGTTTAAGCACACTGTGTTTGTCAATTGTTGGGACTTGTGAAGATCAGATCAAATTTATGCAGAAATCCCGGTGTTTCCAAAGGGTTCACATACATTTTTTTGCAAAACTACAGTGGCAAGGAAAAGTATTGCTTTTTCATTGTAAGCTCATGTACTTGTGTAGCTGCACTTTTGTTGTCATTTGTTGAAAATGAAGCTATTTTCTGCCGAATGAGTTGCACTAATGTATTTTCTGTGAAGGAAAACTATAGTTGCACGTCCCTGATCACTATGGAAGCAGGTGAAATGAAGAACGTGGTCTGCTTTATCGCCTAACGTATTGCACAAGTTGACTGCAGGTATTTACTTAAAAAGTAGCTACAAATATTAAAATGTATTGATAAACATTAAAGAAATAGTTTCAACAGAATTGACGGTATTAAAAAAGAAATCCCGTGGCCAATTCCAAATACCCTGGTATATATTGTAATGTTCCATAGGGTCATCCTGTGTGGTACCCTATTGTATTTGAAGTGAAAATGTGGAAAATATATCTCTGTGTGCATGCGTGAGAGAGAGAGCGAGAAGAAGCAGTCAAAGTACAGAAGCACACTGCACTACCTACTCCCTTTTCAAATCAGCTGTCAGAGTTGCATTGTTACTCCTACACAATAGCATCTGGCCATCAGCTCTGTAAATATTATGTTTTTCCTTGTGGAAAAGCAAACCGCCTCCCATTACTGCATTCAACACAATAATTTCATATGAACAGGACGTCCTGGGTTTTTATATTTTTCAAAGTCAAATACAAAACATACAATGAAGACTCAAATGGCTTTCCCTTTGGTTGTTGTGGGTGGTATGAACCAACTGTCATACACATCAAATCCCACACATATGAATTGCTTTATCAATAGCCTGACTTTGATATTTGATCGTATGACAGTTAATTTCTTAATATACAGATGAGCACATAACAATGAGCTTCAGTTTATATGAAAATATAGTTTTTATAATAAAGCATCTGTATATGAAACTAGCATGATGCACATGTATGACAATTATTTGCGGGTAAACAATCAATAAGAGAAACACGTTTTAATGAGATATTGTCCCTTTGTACAATACAGGTGCATGCAGCTGCATAATACGTGCATTATGCAGTATAGCCTAATTGAAATATTGTCCATGCTATTCCATATACACACAAAAGTATGTGGACACCCCTTCAAATTAGTGGATTAGGCTATTTCAGCCACACCCGTTGTTGACAGGTGTATAAAATCAAGCACACAGCCATGCAATCGACAAACATTGGCAGTAGAATGGCCCGTACTGTAGAGCTCAGTGACTTTCAACCTGGCACCGTCATAGGATGCCACCTCGTCAAATTTCTGCACTGCTAAAACTGCTCCGGTGAACTGTAAGTGCTGTTATTGTGAGGTGGAAGTCTAAGAGCACCAGCTGCACAGCCACACAAGCTCACAGAACTGGACCGCTGAAGCGGTAGCACTAAAAATCGTCTGTCCTTGGTTGCAACACTCACTACCGAGTTCCAAACTACCTCTGGAAGCAAAGTCAGCACTATTTGTGCTTTTATTTCCTTTTTCAGCTTGTCAATGCCACCGTGAACAAAGCGTGGTCCATACAGAAATGGTCTGTCGAGATCAGTGTGGACGAACTTGACTGGCCTGCACAAAGCCCTGACCTCAACCCCAAACAACTTTGGGATGAATTGGAACGCTGACTGAAAGCCTGGCCTAATCACCCAACATCAGTGCTCGACCTCACTAACGCTCTTGTTGCTGGCTGAATGGAAGCAAGTCCCGGCTGCAATGTTCCAACATCTAGTGGAAAGCCTTCCCAGAAGAGTGGAGCCTATTATAGCAGAAAAAGGGAGGACCAACTCCATAATTAATGCCCATGATTTTGGAATGAGATGTTCTATGAGCAGGTGTCCACACACTTTTGGTCATGTAGTGTAGCTTGTGACAAAAGCCTCCATTTCAGATAATTAAATAAGATCGCAGGCTACTTGAAAGTTTAACAATTATGTATTTTAGCTAGTGTTCAAAACACCAGCTCAAGCTTCATCTTCAAAACTGTTAGCAAGGCTTCAGACTTCAAAATTAGGAAGTTCGAAGCTGTATTTTGCAAGACTCTATAGTTACTACTATGTATAATTTGAACAGACTTCACTCTGACAAGTGAGACGTTCAATGAAATACAATTAGTCTCAGCCTTCATAAAACCCTAAATACTATTTACCATAATACAGCTATTTATATTTGACATAAAATTAAGTATTCAAATCCTGAATAATCCATTGAATGAATAATTTGACGTGCGCAATAGTTCGTAAAAAAATGTTGAGCAAGTTCTGGGATATATTTAGATGATTGTTGTAACAGACTCGGTGGAGACGGAGCAACACGCGCACCCTGTCACACACAGGACTCCGCGCTCGAATGTCAATAGTTGGACGAATGTAAATCTAAAACGTAGATAAATTATGACAGCATTTTTACTTGCATTGCATTTGATATACATGTGTATATTAAATTCGTATCCTATGAAAACCTGAGAGTAAATAGAACAGATCAAAGTAATTCTCAAGTAACTCACCACTTCTCGTTTGACACTGTTCCAAGTGTCAAAGCCTCAGTAAAGGTTATTACCGTGAGTCAATGTACTTTTACTTGACAATTCGTTCCTGTTATCTAATCAAATTGAAAGGTAGCATTTCGTTTTTGACATGGTATTAGCCTAATTTCGCTCAACAGTCGTATTTCAAGGAAAGACAGAGTCTCTATCGCTCGCGGAGCAACAACTGCAGTCTCGATAGAAAAGCAGCAGCAGGTTCTCAGCAAGTCTTCCAAACCGCTAGTCACGTGGAGTAGACCCTATGTAAATGCAATGTGCATTTTATTTGAGTCTCTAACATAAGTAAACAAATGATTGCCATGATAGGGAATTAAAGTTGTTGAACTTTGAATTAGATTCCTTGCTATGTCCTTCCATATTTCCTTGCTTTGCTTAATATCAAATCTGATATTTTTATTTGATTTATTTAACCTTTATTTAACTAGGCAAGTCAGTTAAGAACTAATTCTTATTTACAATGACGTTTACAATGATGGCCTACAAAAATGCATCCTGCTGGAATGGGGCTGGGATTAAAAATAAATAAAACAATAAAATATAAATTAGGACAAAACACATATATTGACAAGAGAGAACACTACATAAAGAGAGACCTAAGACAACAACATAACACAGCACAACATGGTAGCAGCACAAAACATGGTACAAACATTATTGGGCACAGACAACAGCACAAGGGAAAAGAAGGTAGAGACAACTATGCATCATGCAAAGCAGTCACACTGTCAGTAACAGTGTCCATGATTGAGTCTTTGAATGAAGAAATTGGGATAAAACTGTCCGGTTTGAGTGTTTGTTGCAGCTCATTCCAGTTAGCTGCAGCGAACTGAAAGGAGGAGCGACCCAGGGATGTGTGCTTTGGGGACCTTTAACAGAATGTGACTGGCAGAACAGGAGTTGTGTGAGGGATGCAGTAGATATCTCAGATAGGGGGGTTTCTTTTAATTGTTGGCTATAAACTTTCATGAAGCCAGTGTTTTCAACACTTTTTGCCTGGATTACTTCTTGGAAACCTTTGTATTTTTCCTTGAGCAACTGCACAAAGTTCTGCACAAATTCACATTTCCCCTTTTGACTGGTAGCCTGGAAGGCTAAATAAATGTTGTCAATGTGCACACCACATGCCCTCTTTCCCCAAATGCCAGCTGTTACCACCCTGCCTGCTGGTGGAGAAGGTGGAAAGCTTCAAGTTCCTCGGCGTACACATCACTGACAATCTGAAATGGTCCACCCACACAGACAGTGTGGTGAAAAGGCACAGCACCTCTTCAACCTCAGGAGGCTGAAGAAATGTGGCTTGGCCCCTAAGATCCTCACAAACTTTTACAGATGCACAATTGAGAGCCTGTTGTTGGGCTGTATCACTGCCTGGTACGGCAACTGCACTGCCTGCAACTGCAGGGCTTTCCAGAGGGTGGCGAGGTCTGCCCAACGCATCACCGGGGGCACACTGCCTGCCCTCCAGGACAACAACAGCACTCAATGTCATAGGAAGGCCAAAACGATCATCAAGGACATGAGCCACGGCCTGTTCACCCCGCTACCATCCAGAAAAAACGTATATCTCAATACCATCAGACTCTTAAATAGCCATCACTAGCCGGCTACCACCCACTTACTCAAGCCTGCACCTTAGAGGCTGCTGCCCTATATACATAGACATGGAATCACTGGCCACTTTAATAATGGAACACTAGTCACTTTAATAATGTTTACATACTGCTTTACTCATCTCATATGTAATAAGTGTATTCTATTCTACTGTATTTTAGTTAATGCCACTCCGACATTGCTCGTACTAAAATTGATATATTTCTTAATTCCATTATATTACTTTTAGATTTGTGTATTGTTTTCAATTGTTAGATACGACTGCACTGTTGGAGCTAGGAACACAAGCATTTCGCTACACCTGCAATAACATCTGCTAAATATGTGTTTGTGACCAATACAATTTTACTTGATATGGTGTGTTCATTCCCATAGCCATGCCAACAGCATGCTGTTCTATAGGATTTCCCACACAATGTGCTGTGTGTCAGATTTTCTGCTTGGCTAAGTGAGTCACCAGATTCCTTAGAGACCTCTAACTAATAACTATTTTCCTGACAGTTTTTCTTTTATACACTGAAGACAGGGAGAACCGGCTTACAGTGTTTTCACTCACTTTGGTGCAATTTTCACAAGTGTGTGGTACATTTTGACAACACTAGGCATAAAAATCTAAATAGATTACTAAAATGGCTCATGTTTCAAAACTCACGTTTTTAATTGACTGAGTATAACAAACAAATTCACAAAGTAATTTGTTCACTGCACCAAATCACTCTTTGAATTTGGATCTTAGTATCTGCTTGTCAAAATGTAATATTCACTTTATGATTTTCTTGTCATTTGTAAACAGTACAACTAATTAGAATTGTAAGTCGGGAACTCTTTCTAGAGCTACGACCTGCTGATCACTGCCGATATCATGATTCAACCTTGTTTTTCTTCCAGAGTTCCCAGTTGCCTTGAAACCACCAAAAATCCAGAAAATGCTAGACTTTGACAAATTTTGCCCATGAAGGACTGCCGCACCACCTTCCTGTTCAAGTGAGCACAGCACAACAAGGTGAGTCCAAAAATGTCTGGTCTGTTGCTGCAGAAATTATGTAATATGCCAGGGAGCTATGTATACTGTAGCTAAGAAAGTAATACTAAGTGTATGTTGTGTAGTAAGATGTTAGCAGCCCATGTGCCACCTAAAAATTCGGTCTATTTCCCCCTCTTAATTGTGCCTACTGTTATGACTTGGTGGTGCACATGTAGCCTATAACCTGTTTTAGAGAAATGTAATCACGGAATATTGTAAGAGCTTTTATTGTCTGCTTATATGCCCCCTTTATTTATCAGACTGTTCTGACTTGGTGTACAGTGAGAACACTGCAAGAACGCCCCATGTTCTGAAATCTGTCACTATACATTTCAAAAGTGCTGAACAAATAGTTATTGACTACGTCCATCCTAGCTCGCTCATTAATGTCTTAATCAAAATTACGGATTGCCTCTTATCCGCTTGTCGTCTCCTTATGCCATAGTTTGTACATCTCAATTGTCAGAAACCAGATTTGTTTAAGCAAGTCAGCCATATCCGCTATGTTTTCTTTAAAGGCAGTAAACAAGGAAACCTGTGGGAGGAGGCTCTGTCCAATCTCAGCATGGAGAAAGCCATGCAAATGTTGCGGGTAGTGGCGACCCATCATTCAGGGCCGTTTCGCTGCCAGACAAGGCTCTGCTGATTGCCAGGTTTAGCAGTGGTAAGTTGTTGGGACTGCTGTTGGGTCTTTGCTGTTGGGACAGCTGTATGTAGGCCCTAACAGCTTGTGGGCATCATTGTCACCGTTCTAGTGCAATTAATGTATTGTTTAGTGTTGTGTTGTGGCTTTGCTGGCATGCACCCCCCCTCAAAATTGTTTTATTTGCCCCACCAAGATGTACATGCTAAAAATCACCACTGGTTGTGGGGAGTTGACCTTGGGAGCAGTGATGTAGTCATGTCGCAAGACCTCGAAGTCCAAGTCGCGAAGTCCAAGTCGCGTCCTGAGTCCTTTGGTAACGCTGTGGTTTAATAATTTAATATACAATTCAACTCTAGCTAGGTAATACAATAGCTAGCTAACATTTGCCGTTGTAGCTACCATGTTGAAATATGCAGGAAACAGCGACTTTCTGACAAGTCACCACTGGTCCAGGCAAGGTACCAGAGCTCCAGTGGGGCACCACGTTGGACTGGCCAAGTTGCACTTCAGTCAATGAGCCGACTCATCCATGCGACCTGGTTGAAGTTTTGCTTGTAGAAATGCAAGAGTGGAGCACATCGGGTGACAGGTGGTGTGTTTAGCACTGAGAAGGCGAAAATAGCCGAAGAGAGTGGAAGGAGCGAGAAGGTAGTGTAAGGAAGGTCCATCCGCCAGTCCTGGACCAAGGTTGTGCTGGACTGGCCAGTGCAGGGTATGGCAGTTCTTCTCTTATTGTAGTTATTCCAGGAGCCAATAAATATCCGCAAAGCCTTTAGCCAAATCATCATTTGGAGCTCTGTCATCACCATCTTTAGCATCATCTTGCTCTGAGGTTGCCTTTGTAACTGTGGGTTTGTTTTCCCAGTTTGGTGCATCTTTCGATGGATTACCATGTTGGTCGATTGAGTGTTAAGACTCACACAAAGGTTTAAAAAATTAAAGTTGGTTGCCCCCAAAATAGTCCCGGCAGACATCAAATCAAATTTTATTTGTCACATGGACCGAATACAACAGATGTAAACCTTTCAGGGTAATGCTTACTTACAAGCCATAACCAACAATGCAGTTAAAAATATATATAAAAAAAATACCTAAAAAAATACAAGAATAAGATATAAAAGTAACAAATAATTCAAGAGCAACAGTAAAATAACAATAGCGAGGCTATATACACAGGGTACCGGTACAGAGTCAATTTGCAGGGGAAGCTGTTATTCAAGGTAATTGAGGTAGTATGTACATGTAGGCAGAGTTATTAAGGTGACTATGCATAGATAATAACAGAGAGTAGCAGCAGTGAGCAGTGTAAAAGGGGGGGGGGGGCAATGCAAATAGTCTGTGTAGCCATTTGATTAGATGTTCAGGAGTCTGTTTAGAAGCCTCTTGGACCTAGACTTGGCGATGCCATGCAGTAGCAGAGCGAACAGTCTATGACTAGGGTGGCTGGAGTCTTTGATAATTTTGACACCGCCTGGTATAGAGGTCCTGAATGACAGGAAGATTGGCCCCAGCGATGTACTGGGCCGTACGCACTACCCTCTGTAGTGCCTTGCGGTCGGAAGCCGAGCAGTTGCCATAACAGTGATGCAACCAGTCAGAATGCTCTCGATGGTGCAGCTGTAGTACCTTTTGAGGAACTGAGGACCCATGCCTACTCTTTTCAGCACCACATGGCCAGGTCTCTATGGCTGCCCGGAATGGCTCATCTGGAGGCGTCGAGAACTATCAGAAGGGGTCGTAGGGAACACAGGAGGTGCACCGTGAAGGCAGGGTGTGCTGTGGTGGTGGGAGGTATATCATGGAGTTGCACTATGGAGAACACATTTCAAACACGACTTTCATTTTCACTCCGTGACAAGAGTCATTATAAACAAAGCCACAAGAGGGTAGAACACATTTCAATGTTGCATGATAGAGGGAGGTCGTTGCAGAAACAATGGAATGGTTTAGTCGTCTTCCTCACTGGTAGCCATGGGAGTGGCGAGGGAGTGATGAGGGAGGGGTGATGGTGACCGAAAAGGAGAGGTGCGGTGAGAGGGGTGATGGTGGACAAGAAGGTGAGAGGAGCCGCGAGGGAGGATTGAAGGGGGAAAGTGTCTGAGAAGGCGAGAGGAGCGGCGAACGGAGGGGTGATAGTGGGCGAGAAAGCGAGAGGCACAGTGAGGGAGGAGTGGTGTTATTGGCCGAGAGGACTGGCGAGGGAGGAAGAAAAGAAGATCGTGGCTGAGAAGGCAAGTCAACCGCCATAAAGGCGAGGGGAGCCGCCGGTAGCGGTGTTTTGCTATGTCTTCCGTTTCTCCTAAATGAAAGGGAGAGAAGAACAAGTCTGGGTAAGCCGAGGGCGGAACCACAGTAATGGACCCCGGCAGTGAGGCAGCATGCTGGGCCAGTCACAGGTGCCATCGTGCGTGGTGAGGTGACGGACATGGAAACCAGATCGAGAACAAATCTACAGGGTTATCATAGGCACATCTGCTTTTCAATGGCTCAGCACGAACTTGCAGTACGGACTGTTTGTTAGGCAGGTTTTGCTGGCAGCGCCACTTCAGTAAGTGAAATTACGGGTATGTGTAAATATACTCAGCGAATAACAGTGATTCATATATAAAGTGCTGAGCACAAGCACTTATAGTCCTAGATATGTAATATATTTTTTATCGTTTGCAGTCATAGAACTGAACTAAGGCAGGTCAAGATCAATATGTTACTTATTCGGATCTGTAGTAGGATTATGTTAAACTGGAAACCACAGAGAAGAAAAGTGCAAACTGGTACCAACACTGACCCAAAGGAATAACATACTTGAAATTAAATCTTGCTTGGCATACCACAGCAAAATAATAAAATAAGAATGCTCCATATTTCTCTGGCCTTCAAAGCTTCCTCTGGACAAATTTCCAATAGTTTACATGGTTTTGTGTTGCGTTCGTTGAATAAATTCACATTTTGACCCTGTGAGTCTTGGGAGTCTACTGAGACTCACTTTATTATTGTTCATGCCTCTGCATTATGATTTACTGTGGCTTTATTATTGTTCATGTCTCTGCATTATGATTTACTGTGGCTTTATTATTGTTCATGCCTCTGCATTATGATTTACTGTGGCTTTATTATTGTTCATGCCTCTGCATTATGATTTACTGTGGCTTTATTATTGTTCATGTCTCTGCATTATGATTTACTGTGGCTTTATTATTGTTCATGCCTCTGCATTATGATTTACTGTGGCTTTATTATTGTTCATGCCTCTGCAATATGATTTACTGTGGCTTTATTATTGTTCATGCCTCTGCATTATGATTTACTGTGGCTTTATTATTGTTCATGCCTCTGCAATATGATTTACTGTGGCTTTATTATTGTTCATGTCTCTGCATTATGATTTACTGTGGCTTTATTATTGTTCATGCCTCTGCATTATGATTTACTGTGGCTTTATTATTGTTCATGCCTCTGCATTATGATTTACTGTGGCTTTATTATTGTTCATGTCTCTGCATTATGATTTACTGTGGCTTTATTATTGTTCATGCCTCTGCAATATGATTTACTGTGGCTTTATTATTGTTCATGCCTCTGCATTATGATTTACTGTGGCTTTATTATTGTTCATGCCTCTGCATTAGGATTTACTGTGGCTTTATTATTGTTCATGCCTCTGCAATATGATTTACTGTGGCTTTATTATTGTTCATGTCTCTGCATTATGATTTACTGTGGCTTTATTATTGTTCATGTCTCTGCATTATGATTTACTGTGGCTTTATTATTGTTCATGTCTCTGCATTATGATTTACTGTGGCTTTATTATTGTTCATGTCTCTGCATTATGATTTACTGTGGCTTTATTATTGCTAGTAAATTTTAAGCTGTATGTTGTATAGTAAAGGTTTGCTGCTCTATACCTGAGCCAACTGGGACAGTACAATGTAAAGACAGGGATATAGTAGAGTTACTGTATGTCTCTATGGTACTCCACTCTGAGACTCAAACTAAGGAATCATATTTTCTCCCATGTGGAATAAGTGTGTGTGTGTGAGTGTGATAGAAAGAGAGAGAGTCTAGGGCAGGGGTATTCAACTATTATCGTACGAGGTCCAGAGCCTGCTGGTTTTCTGTTCTACCTGATAATGAATTGCACCCACCTTATGTCTATTGGGTTAGAGAGGGGCATTAGGTATTTCTGAGACTGGGATTTGGGCAGCCGTGTGTCTCTGGGGGGAGACTGGGATTTGGGCAGCCGTGTGTCTCTGGGGGGAGACTGGGATTTGGGCAGCCGTGTGTCTCTGGGGGGAGACTGGGATTTGGGCAGCCGTGTGTCTCTGGGGAGAGACTGGGATTTGGGCAGCCGTGTGTCTCTGGGGAGAGACTGGGATTTGGGCAGTGGATTCGATGAAACAAAACACAAAAGCTCAACTTATCACGCAAACTGTAGGAGAGGATTTCTCAATAAGTTGAAAAACAGAGAGCGGGTTATTGCTCAATTCTGTAAGATATTGTTAATAGGTGTTTTGGACACCACACCAGAGATCAAACTGATATTCAGTTGGGCAGAGGCTATGTGGACGTGTCAGATGGAACAAAAAGAAATTGCCATGGTTGTTATCTATCTATCTATCCACTGTAGGCCTGGAATTTCATGGTTTTAGGGGCAAGGCCATTTGGCCTTCAAGGGCTGCCCAATCTGCCAGGGCACCAAGGCCATCTGCTAGGGCACTAAGGCCATTAACCAAAATAGCCAATTCAATTTATTTGAAAATAAAAACTTGTGTATGTAAATTCCCTTTTTCAGGACCCTGTCTTTCAAAGATAATTCGTAAAAATCCAAATAACTTCACAGATCTTCGTTGTACCAGGTTTAAATACTGTTTCCCATGCTTGTTCAATGAACCATAAACAATTATGTTTAGCCTCGGAGGAGGCTACACCTGTGGAGCAGTCGTTAAGACAAACAGCTTACAGACAGTAGACAATTAAGGTCACAGTTATGAAAACTTAGGACACTAAAGACGCCTTTCTACTGACTCTGAAAAACACCAAAAGAAAGATGCCCAGGGTCCCTGCTCATCTGTGTGAACGTGCCTTAGGCATGCTGCAAGGAGGTATGAGGACTGCAGATGTGGCCAGGGCAATAAATTGCAATGTCCGTACTGTGAGATGCCAAAGACAGCGCTACAGGGAGACAGGACGGACAACTGATCATTCTTGCCATGGAAGACCACGTGTAACACCTGCACAGGATCGGTACATGCGAACATCACACCTGCGGGACAGGTACAGGATGGCAACAAGAACTGCCCGAGTTACACCAGGAACGCACAATCCCTCCATCAGTGCTCAGACTGTCTGCAATAGGCTGAGAGAGGCTGGACTGAAAGCTTGTAGCCTGTTGCAAGGCAGGCCCTCACCAGAAACAACGTTGCCTATGGGCACAAAACCACCATCGCTGGACCAGACAGGACTGGCAAAAAGTGCTCTTCACTGATGAGCCACGGTTTTGTCTCACCATGGGTGATGGTCGGATTCGCGTTTATCATTAATGGAATGAGCGTTACACCGAGGCCTGTATTCTGGAGCAGGATCAATTTGGAGGTGGAGGGTCCGCCATGGTCTGGGGCGGTGTGTCACAGCATCATCGGACTGAGCTTGTTGTCATTGCAGGCAATCTCAACGTTGTCCCTCATGTGGTACCCTTCCTGTAGGCTCATCCTGACATGACCCTCCAGCATGACAATGCCACCAGCCATACTGCTCATTCTCTGCATGATTCCCTGCAGGACAGGAATGTCAGTGTTCTGCCATGGCCAGCAAAGAGCCCGGATCTCAATCCCATTGAGCATGTCTGGGACCTGTTGGATCGGGGGGTGAGGGCTTGGGCCATTCCCACCATAAATGTCTGGGAACTTGCAGGTGCCTTGGTGGAAGAGTGGGGTAACATCTCACAGCAAGAACTGGCAAATCTAGTGCAGTCCATGAGGAGGAAATCGACTGCACTACTTAATGCAGCTGGTGGCCACACCAGATACTGACTGTTATTTTTGATTTTGACCCCCCCTTTGTTCAGGGACACATTATTAGATATGTTAGTCACATATCTGTGGAATTTGTTCATTTCATGTCTCAGTTGTTGAATCTTACGTTCATACAAATATTTACACATGCTAAGTTTGCTGAAAATAAACACAGTTGACATTGAGAGGACATTTCATTTTTTGCTAAGTTCACATGTACATACATAATTAGCTTACAGGTCGAAGTGTAGGTGATAGGTGATTACAACCTGTAATGTTCAGAATGATTCAGACATGTGGGGGGTGTCTACTTTGGAGAATATCAAATATCAAGATTTGTTTTTTTGGTTACTACATGATTCCATGTGTTATTTCATAGTTTTGATGTCTTCACTATTCTACAATGTAGAAAATAGTAAAAATAAAGAAAATCCTTGGAATGAGTACAGGTGTGTCCAAACTTTTGACTGGTACTGTATATATATATATATATATATATATATATATATATATATTGGCTAAATGCCAGTCATGTCTGACAAATATAATGTAGGATCATTAATAATATCTAAAGGCTTGATTGTCAACATACTTGAAACACTGTTTGTTCTAATAGGAGAGAAAGGCCAGTACTTGATGTGCACTGCAACATCACCCACCTTGCAATCTGAGTGGAGTCAGTCAACATTTTGAAACTATTTAACCAACCATGAACGTAATTGTTTAAAACCTGGGCGTTTGACATTTTATGAGGCATATCGTACCATGTTCCAACTACAGGAATGGTAAGGGGATTATTTCATAAACACTTCCTCATATGCCATTGAAACCATTAGGGCCTATTTCTCTCATGTTTCTGTCACCCTTGTTGCTTCTTTAGATCTTCCCTCTATCTACATTTCTGAAGGATATTTTCATCTCTGTCATATGAAACCGCTCTCAGTTGCGGTGCACTTTTGAGAATGACGTTTACCCACGTATTGCGTTTTGGAACATTTGCTGCGTTTATAATGTGAAGAAATCGCCTAAAAGTTTATCAACATTTTAAGCTAAACGTTCTGTTGCATCAGCCTCATTGCTTTTATTTATTTTTTTGCATGGTGGTTGTATTATTTTGGGATCTATCACTTCCCATACCTGTTCGAAAAGTACAAGTTGACCAATAGAATAGGTCAGGGTTTTACTTCATTATATCCGTTTTCGCTTCTTGTGGTCAATTTGCAGTTTGCTAATTATTTGTAATTATGTTCCGGCCCTCTGAACATCTGCTCAAGAACAAATATTGGCCAATGGCTGAATCTAGTTAATGATCCCTGGTATAGGTCAACTTTTGTACTATGGGGGATAGTCAATTTACTTAGGCTAGTGCTTTTGCTGTTCTTTACTCATCCTGTTGGCTGACAAAAAGTAAAATGTGGATAGTTCTAACATCAACAATATGCGGCTCGGAATTCAATAAGATGGTTGCGCGTCGTTACATCCCCGATGTGTCTGTCTTCACTTGTAGCCTACTTCGGAGCTGTGATGCCTGTGAGAAGGATCCGATCACATCATGGGCATTGGCTAATAAGAATTGAGATATCTGAGTGAGAGCCATGTGAGTGAGAGGTGCTTCGGAGGAGGCTACGCCGATTGGCAGCCGGGAGAAGGGAATTATAATTATTATATTCAGCACAAGGGCCACTTTTTTAGAGGGCCACACAAGGGGTCATTGACGGCCACAGCTGCCGATACAGGGAAATTCGAATCCTGATCCACTGTATCCATCTGTCTTATATAACTTTGTGAGAGGTTAAGGAGCAGTATTGCAGACCCTATCACTCCCTCTCTCTGTGTTCCATCACCCTGAGCCTGCTTTTGCCCCTCCCACACACAAACCTGTCACACACACACACACACACACACAACTCACAGTGAAAAACAAACATCCTTCCTCCCCATGACATCACTGTGTTGGAGCTGGGCTCAAGGAGAGAAGGGTGTGGAGGGAGAACAAGGCACCCCAGTCCCTGTGGAGCAGGGTAAACAGGGAGTGGGGTAGCAGAACGGCCGGACCCTCTGCTCTGCTCCTCGCCTCTCATGTCCCCATGCAGCCAGATGGCTGCCCGCACATCCTCTCAACACACACACAGCGCTCAGTCATACAACTGATCAAACGCTCCATTCAAGCAGGGCATTCATGTGGCTTGTTGTTTATTCAATCAGTATGATGAGTTGAAATCGTGGTCATTGCAGTGAAATATGATTACATCAGATGCATGAGAACATAGGTATTTTATGATCTGATGGGTGGGAGAGTAGGACATCAGATCTGCATGTAAGATTCACATATATAGTTTACAGCGGATGACGGCTTTATTTCCACTGTGTGTTTGGTTGTGTACCTCTTTGAACCAAACAGTGGGAGTACATCAAACAACACCATGTTTTATTTAATTTCACCAGAGTGCTTTATTGGCTCTTGATAGAGATGGAGTTGTTCAAAAAGTCATTCTACATTTTCAACAGAACGGAGAGATGTGTGTGGTGATGGTGTGTGACGGTGTGTGTGTGTGCATATGCAAATCAATTCCGTACGATTCAAGTCAACCTATGTGAAGTGAACAGTAAGCTGGTGTATAGTGTGAAAGGCCGAAACACCCTAGGAACCAAAGGTACACTACTGACGATGCGCTCCCCAAATTTCACCAGGCTCACTGTTCATTAACTCTTGGAAGTGCTTGCACAAAGGATAGTAACATCTCATCCTGTGTTCTTGGAATCTGAATATATGGACCTGTCCAGTGACTGCTGAGAAAGATCAGCTGACAACAGGGGAAAG
Source organism: Oncorhynchus masou masou (assembly GCF_036934945.1). Classification (NCBI taxonomy): domain Eukaryota; kingdom Metazoa; phylum Chordata; class Actinopteri; order Salmoniformes; family Salmonidae; genus Oncorhynchus; species Oncorhynchus masou. The sequence continues at coordinate 23,908,698 of NC_088243.1, forward strand.
TCCTTGTGGCGGCACGGAGAGACGGCTGACAGGAGGGAATAGACCCCACTGGGACAGTCATGGGGTAGCTTCCCATTTCTGTAGTTTCCCATGCTTCGCAGTATGTTGGAAACACCCGCTTTAGCTAGAGACAGTCAACATACGAGAATACCCCTAGAGTCTGCGAGAGCGGGGGCGGAAGATGACTCATCGGCTGACAACATGGTAACGACTGGACTGGAAACGACTACGAGTAATGAGAGCACAGCACAAGAGAACACCACAGCAACTGTCACAAGTTCTGCTGCAACAGTGGGCCATAAACAGATGCAGGTATGTGTCTGTGGTTGGAGGAAAGTTACATCACACCATGGGCTGAGGATCCACCAGGGGAAGAAGGGGTGTTTGGGTAAAGAGAGACAGAGAACTCGCATTGATTACTTTCTGCAAAAGCGATCAAATCAGTCGAATGAAGCACAGCAACTGGACGCAAACCATAGTTTGCAGTGCATCAGTACCACTGTCATGGAGGACGTAAACTCAAGCACCGAAGTAGCAACTGAGGTGGAACCAACAACAGGAGTGGAACTCACCCAGCCTCCCAGACCTGCAGTCGAGAGGAGACTACCAGGGCACAGACCGTATGTGAAGTGGCCTGGCGCCAGTGACAAGAAGTTGTGGGAAACAGTGAATACTGACCTTACCTTGACCCTCGAGAAACTTCGAGGCACAGTGGAGAAGAAGTTGGAGAGGATGGGGGACATCTATGAGTACGGGACAGAAAGATTTGGAGTGGAAGAGGCAAAAGGCGGGAGAAAGGTTCCAACCCCACCAGTTTCCAGGAGGCAACAAGAAATCAAGCGCCTCGTTCAAGAAAGGCGGCAGCTTAAGAAACAGTGGAAGAAGGCCTCGGAAGTGGAAAAGGAGGGCATAGAGGCACTTCAGGCTGACATCAAAACCCGGTTGGCATCCCTCCGTAGAGCAGAGAACCTACGGAAATGCAGAAGGAAGAAAGAACAAACTAGAACTCGATTCTATAAAGATCCCTTCAAGTTCCTTAAAAGTCTCTTCACAAAGGAAAAAAGTGGAGCTCTAAAAACAACAAAGAAAGACCTAGAGGAGCGCCTGAGAACAACAAACTTTGACTCAAAGCGACATGAACATCTGGCCATCCCATCAGATATCCCATGAATTGGACTCCCGGAACATCATATTGAGATCAGCCCTCCGACATGGAAAGAGGTGGAAAACACAGTTCGACGGACAAGAACAGCATCAGCCCCGGGGCCAAATGGAGTCCCATACAAAGTGTATAAGAACGCACCAGACGTCCTGAGGTTCCTCTGGAGGCTTATGAGAACAGCTTGGCAGAAGAAGATAATACCCAAAGTGTGGCTTAGGGCAGGCGGGGTCCTGATCCCTAAGGAGAAGGATGCAGTGAACATCAGCCAATTCCGCCCAATCTCCTTACTGAATGTCGAGGGTAAAATGTTCTTTAGAGTCATTGCCCAGAGGATGGCCGAGTACCTGCAAAGGAATGCGTACGTCGATACATCTGTACAGAAGGCAGGAATATCAGGGTTCTCTGGCTGCTTGGAACATTCCAGCATGATCTGGCACCAGATCCAAATGGCCAAGGTGGAGAAAAGGGACCTCCATGTAGTCTTCCTCGACCTCGCCAATGCATTTGGCTCTGTGCCTCATGAACTCCTGTGGTCTGCCTTCAGATTTTTCCACATACCGGACACCATCACAAACCTGGTGAAGTTGTACTTCCAGGATCTGCAGTTCTGCTTCACCACCTCAGAGCTCACCACCTCATGGCAGTGCCAGAATGTAGGTATAATGGCGGGATGTACCATTTCTCCGTTGGCATTCACAATGGCAATGGAGGTTATCATCAGATCCTCAAAATGGGTTGCTGGTGGACAGCGAGTCGACTCTGGTTTCCGCCTCCTTCCACTCAGAGCCTACATGGACGACATTACAACATTGACCACCACTGTCCCATGCACCAGGAGACTGCTCAGAAAACTCGAGGAGATCATCAGCTGGGCCCGTATGAAGATTAAACCATCCAAGTCACGCAGCATCTCGATTGTGAAGGGAGTACTCTCTGACCTGAAATTCTTCATTGGAGATGACCAAATCCCAACAGTGTCTGAGCAGCCGGTAAAAAGCCTTGGAAGGTGGTATGATGCAAGCCTGAAGGACAAAGACCAGGTGCAACAGCTGCGCAAAGACATCAGTAGTAGCCTACAGTCCATCGACAACACCCAGCTACCTGGAAAGATAAAGGCCTGGTGTCTGCAGTTTGGTCTCCTACCCCAGGTGTTGTGGCCCTTAGCACTGTATGAGGTTCCAATCTCAACAGTGGAGAAGATGGAAAGAGGAGTCACAGGCTACTTAAAGAAGTGGCTCGGTGTTCCACGATGCCTTACCACCATAGGCCTCTATAGAGATGGTGTCCTCAAGCTGCCCCTCACCAGTCTAACAGAGGTATTCAAGTGTGCAAAAACCAGGCTCCAGATGACACTGAATGAATCTCGAGACCCAGTGGTGAGCAACAACGCGCCGACCTTGGCAACTGGGCGCAAATGGAGGCCAGGAAAAGCAGTCCAGGAGGCAACAGCAGCCCTCAGACATGCTGACATTGTGGGTCATGTTCAGCAAGGGAGAGGAGGCCTTGGGCTAACTAGCCGTGCTGCTTGGAGTAAGGCCACTGCACCAGAGCGGCGGAAGATGGTAGTGCAGGAAGTACGCCATCAGGAGGAGGCTGCAAGGTGGGCCAAGGCAGTCTCTCTTGCCAAACAGGGACAGTGGACTCGATGGGACAGTGTGGAGAAGAGGAAGATCAGCTGGAAGGATCTGTGGGCCATGGAAGCGAGGCGGTTGAGCTTTTCAATCAGAGCAACATATGACGTCCTTCCAACACCAGTTAATCTTCAATGGTATGGTGAAGATCCGGACTGTGCCCTCTGTTCCATGCCAGCCAACCTCAGGCACATTCTCACAGGGTGTAAAACAAGCCTCACCGAAGGACGCTACACTTGGCGTCACAACCAAGTCCTTAAAAACCTTGCGTCCGCCATGGAGGACAAGCGAGCTGCCACCAACTCCCTACCACCCACAGCAGCATCATACTCCTTACGGACAAACTTTGTCCGCGAAGGGGCTAAACCACCGAAGAGCGGCTCTATACCATTAGAGCGAGCCCAGCTGCGCTTGGCCCGCCACTGGAAAATGCTAGCTGACATTGGCCGGCAACTTGTGTTTCCTCCGGAGATCGCAACCACCACCCTAAGACCTGACATGGCGCTCTGGTCCCGTTCACTCAATAAGGTCTTCATAATTGAGCTCACAGTACCCTGGGAAAACTCAGTAGATGAGGCTTATGAGCGAAAACATCTGCGCTATGCTGATCTAGCTGCCGTAGCACGGCATCATGGCTGGAACACAGAAGTCCGACCAGTGGAGGTGGGCTGCAGAGGTTTTGTGGCAACATCTACAACCAGACTGCTTAGAGACCTGGGAATTAAGGGCCAGAGCCAGCGTTCGGCAATCAAAGCTGTATCAGAGGCGGCAGAAGGCAGCGGCTCTGGATGAAGAGGAAAGACCCCAGCTGGGCCCCGAAGTGAGAGGGCCAGGAGGTATGCGGTCAACAATGCTTGACTCAGGGAGGAGGACGCCCCTGCCATGCATAGTCCCATGGGATGTTGGCTATCAACAACAAGGCAACTCCTATGACTAATTGGGAATGGGACGCAAGCGTAGGATTGATCACCCTGTCGCTGGCCGCCTTTGGGGAGGGTGTATAGTGTGAAAGGCCGAAACACCCTAGGAACCAAAAGGTACACTACTGACGATGCGCTCCCCAAATTTCACCACTCACTGTTCATTAACTCTTGGAAGTGCTTGCACAAAGGATAGTAACGTCTCATCCTGTGTTCTTGGAATCTGGTGTGTGAAGCCATTAATCTCCCAACCATTTAATGACTTTAAAAAGGAGAGAGCCAGGCTGAATGTCTAATACGTTACCCCATAGCCAAACCATTTATTTATGTCACCAACTGGGTTGTGACCTGATGTGCATGATGAAAAACCAAAAGTGACAAAAATATTGTTTTCAGAGACCTTTTCCTGTATTCTGCATGTTGTCTACCGATTTCCATGCTTCCCTACTCGAGGACGTCTCAGTTTAATACCCAATCATAATATTTTTATAAAACACCACACTCACTTGAAGTAATTAAGCTCTTTTGAAGCTTGCAGAATTGGATCATATTCAGCATGGCAATATGACTGTGCATTCCTAAAGATAACCATGTTCAGAGTGAAAGTCCAGTATGCTTTGCAACTACATGAGTTGTAAATGCATACATTAGGAAGAAATAGGACAGAGTATGTGCACATACATACACTGGCTATGTGCAGGTGCTAGATATCCCACTATGTTATAGAAATCATGTTTATCAGAAAGAATCTGCACTCCAATATAAACTCACAAATGATTTTGAACATTATTCACAATAAACACATCTGGGAGAATTTCCATGTATCGCAGAGCAATTACATACAGTATTGGCCTACTGAATAGTGGGGCACCACATTGCAGCGAAGAACTGATGTTAAACTGGAAGAAAGCTTTACATGTTGCCAGTGAGAAACATAATTAAAACACTTGTTAAAGTTAATCATCTGTCCCCATTTGATTAGAAAAAACAAGAGTTAATTAAAGAAAGAGTGTGGTTGCGGGGAGGAGGAAGTGTTTTGACCAGTGCTGCAATTTGATTCCATTTTAATTGAGCAAAACCAGATTTCCCACGTTTTGACCTTCACTACAGTAGGCCTATTGTGACCTAAGGTCAACAAAACACTTCATTGAGCTTAAAATATCGCAGCTGTGTACTACTATTTGTATTTCGTTCCTTGTATAGCCTACTTTCCTTCATAACGACCATTATTGATAGTTAAACTGGATAGCTGTCCACCATATTACTTCTGCATAACAAGCTCTATTAGATCAGTGGTCCTATAGGAAAGGAAACAAGGAGAGGAAGCTACATACAATGTGGTACATCTTAAATCAAAAGCTGGTTCTCTCCTCGTCTCCTTCCATTGATCTAAAAACAAATACAGTAGGTTAAAGCAAATGAAGGAAAGGATATGAGGAGAGGCCTCTTTAGACTAATGAGACACACCCTCCCAAAGAGTTTCTATCTCCTCAAATTCCCTCTCACCTGCAGTGCATAGTGCCAACACTGCGAAAAGCATTCATCTCTCTCGCTTTGCCTGAAGTCAGCAGTTTAACTCAGACGTGAAACCTGGAATTTCAGAGGAATAGTCCTGCCTGTATCAAACACGTCTTGCAGTAGATTATTACTTCTACAGTGTTAGCTAAATGGGCTACAATGCATCCATCATTAGTCATCACTAGGGACGTGACCAAGAAAACCTCACAACAGTAGACTGTTATAGCCAATGTACTCCTCTAACAATCAAACTGTTCGGGAAGAATGAGATCCTAAGATCTGTCTATACAACACAGTTCTTATGATGGCTTTTCCTCTGCTGTCCCTGTTTCAATGGCAGACACCTAATTTTCAATATGTCACACCAGTCATTCAGCCAAAGGTATAGGCTTTACATCACCCTGTCCCCAGCAGGCAGCAACCCACTCAGTTCTGCCCCCTTTATTGTTTTGCTGCCAGATAACTGGCCTGCCAGTTAATTTAGCAGACCAATAGCCAGACAGCCCCTGGGTTTAACAAAGAGCTGAGGATCCAATGTCCGATTTGGTCTTTATTGCAGGTGTCACATTGAGATGTTCTCATATCCACACTGCAGGGGGCTAACGTGACACAGGTGGCTGGAACCGGGATGAATGGTGGAGACTGAACGTATTTCCTACTCTGTTTTGATGGAGGGGGCTGTTAAAGGTTTCTGGATGTGAAGGGGCAGATCATTCACCATAGATCATTGGAAATAGATGATCTGACACAGGGGAGAATATAGACCCAGGAGGTGGATGGCTTTGTTTGATTCATAATCAAAAAATGAAAAGGTGTTTTTTAAAGGGAGTCGCTCTTTAATGACAATGCAATCACTGTATTTACTAAGGCAGCATCTGGACAACAATAAAGACATGTTTCCCCAATATGGGAAGTATTGTAAGATGTGAAATAATTGACCAGTTCCAGAGAATGACTGTTTAATTGATCACTGGTTTGTCTATACTGCTCTGGTGTAGGTCTATTGACGTAGTCATGAGGGAATGCAAGCAGTACACACATTGGAAACAACAATGAGTGGCAGTGTGTGGAGAAAGCTGAATATCTCCAGCCAGCTGATAACAGAAGTAGAATGTTGATTAACTTATCTAAAGTCAGGTCTGATACATAGAATAACCTACAAGAAAAACTATGCTATACCTGTAGATGTTTCATAACAAACTAGCTTACCAGTACGATTTGCTTTCTAGGCTAACACATATTTTTCAACCATTGATTGTCAGTCAAGTTCCAATGAGTCAACCCTTATGTCCATTACCGTAACCAGGTATGAAGACAGCTGAGATATGCTTCTTAGAACGTGAAGAACAGTGGAAGACAGATGGCACATCAGTGGTTACAAGAGGTGAGATGTTCTGTGGGTCATTGAATCTAAGCAGTTTAAAATCACTTCAAACGCAACTGAGTAGTTTCTTTGAGCGTCCTACTCCTTCTGCTCTTATCGTGGTAGACGTCACTCCATTGTCCCATGAGGTCACGGGAGTTTCTTGACACTAGGTGGAGTGGCGACAGGTTGAGGACAGCCACTTCCCATTCAGCGTCACACACACAATGGAAATACTCCCTCTGGAGAAGACCCAGGGAATGTCATCAGGATAGGTGCCTCGTTTTGAGATGAGGACAGATGCATGCAGAAGATTCAACACACATGCATATACACAGATCATAAGCGCACGCTCTCTCATACATGCAAGAGCTTTAGTTAAGTGAGAGACATGCTCGAAACAGCTTAAATAAACAATGAAAATGCAAATGTGCATTGAATAGTTCTTGAAATGCTATTGATACATCTATTAGGACAGGATGTTCCTGTAGATTTCATTGTTCCCAGAGCTACACCAGTAACACCACACACATCAGCACTGGATTGGAGGGTGGATACCGTACCAGTTGACAAGCAGAGGGATACTGAATAAAATTGCCCAAGAGGGCTCTCAATTGTCACCATAAAGGATTTGACATGCTCAGATCTGACTGTGATGCCATGAACATGCTAGACTACAGAACGCTACACATTGTTTTCTAACATTACCGCATGATGTGCATGTTGACAATTTAAACAAAAAACTAAAATGTAGAATCACAATGTATAAATCAAGAGACATACCTTGACACACCAACCCTCTCACCATGTATCCCCCATGTCACCTGTCTGAGTCATAGCCCACCACCCCTCTCTACAAGATGCCAAGACACCATGGGCACCAGGTGGCCGGGAGTGCCATCTCCATGGCAACCGTCTCCCTGGCGCAGTGGGGATCGGCCACCAAAAGCCTGTGTACAGAGACGGACGGAAACACTAAACATTTAATCTCCCCATCAATCTGCCGCTATGTTTCTGATGGATGCCAAGTAATGATGGAAGCTGCTTTAAGAACAGTGAGTGACGTTTAGAGTAGTTTGGATCCAGTCCTGGATGTGACTGCAGCAGAGGGTGGAATAGGGGATGGTTACATACTGTCCTCTGGTGGAGACAGGCAACCTTCACCCCATTTCAATTGTTACAGAAAATGAAAATTCAATACTGTAGCTTTATAGCGAGTATTCTGGACGTTTTCTGGTCTGTAATTTGTGATCACTGACTCAATGTTTGAATAAATAGTAAGGAGAGGGCTTCTACTTCCTGTCAGCAGCATATCAGCATTTCAATTTAAAATCAGTGTCCATGTTATTCTGTATAACAATGGTCTACGAACACACAACATGTCCTCAATTGGAGAACAATATTATAACTGAAACTTCCTTAAATAAAAACTTTTATTTATTTTTTAAATAAATGCATTTTTTTTTACAGTCTGAAAACAGCCGGCCATGCACTGCTGCTCTGGACATTGGAGGCAAACAAACAACTGTTATATGAGGAAAAAACTAGGCTAAGTTCGCTTCTTTTACTTCAGTTTGTCTCAAACTCCAAGGTCTACTTTAACAAAAAGCGTCTCCTTCATACCAAAAACATTATTCAAAAAGCTACAATAGTTATCAAATCTGAAAATGAAGTGATACATTTTTGAAAAGGCACTGAACAGCAGAGTAAGGGTTTGGCAGCCTAGGGATGTGTCATTGGTGGTAGTTTACAGAGCTAGAGAGTAAGATCAGTGACAAAAAAAATGCAAGTAAATAGAATGTAATTCAGCTTATAGGAGAGGCAACAAGAAAAAAGTACATTGAAAAGCCCTTTTATCAATGTTTGGGTAATAGTATCTAGTGTGAGAAAAATCTGAATTAAATCCCAAACAACCTGGAGTTTGAGACTAGTGATATCTTCATATATATAGATCTTAATGTTAAAAACTCAATAAGATCGTAACATTGGCAGGCACACATTTTCATACTACACAATGTTGACAGATGGCTTTCCCTCTCTTTTCTGCAAACAAAAACACACTTCCCAAAAAAACAAGAAAAAAAAGCAGCAACAAAAGAACTGTACAATTCTATAAAACCTGTGTTTTTACATTAGTTACAAAAAACTAATACTTCATTTCATGTTCGTTCATACAGAGGGCAAAGAAAAAAGACTGTGCATAATTCATTCTTCAAACTTGGTGATCTGTTGCTGGTGCGTAATAATAATAATAATGGTGCGTAATAATAACACTATATGGTGTAAGATAAAGAATGGCATTTAAAAGAGGCTGCACTTGGGAATGCTGTTATTAATGGTAGTATCCCTCCTGCTGTACTACACACGCACAATGCATTTGCAAGGGTCTGAGTCTCAAGGCAGAGCGGAGGTCTTTCCTTCATGCTGTGGACGCTGGACAACCCTATATGGCTGACAGTATGTATCTGAGCCAAATCATTTGGGCACCACATGTTCCATGACAACATTCTTACATACATTTTCAGTAATTGCCTCAGAACTTGCCCATTAAAATTCCATCTCGGAGTATCCTTGAGTGACCCCTTCAACCTTGAGTAGCTATGAGAACTAGGCATGGTTATTCAGCGGTTTACAGATAAGAAACTACAGGACATTCACCCTGCTTGAGCTCCTGTTGTGCTGACATGTTAACTAATGCAGACAGAGAAGCGCTACAGTAGGTGTATACCAAGGCTGTTTAAACTCTCCAAGCACACTTGTTAGCTGTTGTATGTAGTGTTTCACACAGAGGTTAGGAGACACTCACTCGAGGTATGCTCAAACAAAAAGAACAATGAATTGAACGACAGCTTATTCATTAAGGGATGCGCTACAGACTCCCCTAACCCTAACCCTTATTCTACACTTAACCATTACCCTAACTGTTACCTCAGCAAGCAGTTGCTCATCAACAGATCGCATGGCCATCTGTAGAGCATCCACAGATGGAAAATCCAGACTATCCAAATAAAGTGTGACCAGGGATCATACATATACAAGAGAAGTGCTTACTGCGGAAGTGTGACTTCATATGGACTAGTTAGATCAAACTGAGAATCCTTCATCGAGTGGAGAGGACACGGTGCCCAATTCTCTCCATTAGCTCTGCGTTCCTTAGCCTTTCCTTAACGACGGAAGGAAATTACCTCATATCACTTCCTGTCTCTGCTGAGAAAGTAAAAGCGTGTCACTGTTTTGCCGATACTCTTACTCTGAGGATTACTACTGCCTATAGTCACACCAAACTGAGTGAATATGTGGATGTACAATACGTGAGAGTGAGGTGGCACTCTGCAGCATAAATTAGACAGTATCATAACACAGGATGTCAGGCAGTACACAAACCACAACACACCACTTCAAAGACTCCGAACAGTACCACACCTCACCAAAATGACAATAAAACAAAACAGGGATAAATAAATAATGTGATTCTTCATACGAACTGATACATGGTTTTGTGGGCTGGTCGGATTACGATGAGGTTGAAGGGTCAATTTGATCAGTTCCTTCAGGGGAGTCCGGGTAGAAGGGGGGGTTAAGACAGTCTTTGGAATGGAGAGGTCTCCTGATGACATGTGATAGGTTCTCATGGACCTAGCTTTGTGATAGCTGCTTGAGGAAGAGGCTGCTGTCCCCAGTGCATTGGAGCGGGATGGGTGAGTGGAGAGGGGTCATGGGAGGGGGACGACTCCCAACTTCCTGTCAAATAATGTGGGCGATGGGGGAGCCACAGGCAGGGTTTGGAGTTAGTCTGGGCTGCAGCGTTGTGCAGAATATTAGTGTTAATGCAACAAAAATAAAGGGCATCAGCTTCTTAACAACAATGGCAATAATGGGTGGCTGCATGGGGCTCTAAAGCATGGTTCCATTTAAAACCACCAGAACTTTATAACAAACAAAAGAAACCCATTTGATTTAGCCACCACCCTCCCTCCCCTCTTTACCCTAAACTCTGACCCAGGGGGTCAGGTAGTCAGACTCAGACCCAGCCGCTGGTCAGCTTGTAGAACATCTCCTCGTCCAGAGACTCGTTCTGGTCTTTGGCACGTGTGGACAGGAAGATGTAGCCTCCGATGAACTCATGTACCACCTTACAATCCACCTCCGCACATATGAAAGCCAGGCTAGGCTCGTCTGCAAACTCCACCGTCACCTAGGGCCACAGAATGATCACACAGTCAAAACTATAGGAATCTACAGAGAACAGAGATTCTCCTTTTAAAATGTACTAACCATGTGAAATGCCAAGCTAAGATGAAGCTAAAACAAATTGGTGGTATCTGTTCAGAGTATTAAATGGCTCGTCTTTAAAACAGTTTATTTTTCCGGTCTATAAGCTGAAATCCATACCATCTTGATCTCCCAGTTGACATTCCACTGTTTCATGTTGGCAAACCTCCAGGTCTTGATGGCGTCTCCGGTGCTGGCATCCATCCGGATGAGACGGTTGTAGGTGATGCCAATCAGCTCGTCCCTCTTCCCACCCTGGAATCTGTCAATTACAGAATTCCAAGTGAGCTCACTGCTTGGGATGTGCTTATTGGAAGTTATAAGCTTATTGATTTTCAACCATGCATCTTTGAAATCTGACAAAATCTCTGTTCGCTGTAAAAGAACAATCCCAAACAGAGGCAGGTGGGCAGATAGAGAGACCTGGGGGAAGAGATCTGTTATATCAATAAAGGAGTGTATGAAGAGACTCTGGAGAAGAGAGGGGGACTCACTTGGCCAGGAAGTGAGTGATGCCAAACTCAGGCAGGGACTGCCATGCCTGGATGAAGCGCATCTTGGCCTCGATCAGACTCATCTGGGCCACGTTCTGGTGGGCCTCTAGGATCCGGGCCGAAATCTGATGAACACACACACAACAAAAGACTGTTGAACACACACACACACGTCACAGACCACCACTCTGTAACCAAGCCCCAGACACACACCTGCACTGACACAGGTCTACTGTGCACACATGGCCCTGTCCTATAAACTCCCTATAAACCCCCAAACCCAAAGACACCCAACACCTCCCCATAAATATAGGAAAGCACACAAGGTAACCAAAATTAAAGTATCAACAAACATTTGAAATATGTGACCCTCCACAGAGGCCAGTCTAAGGGCCCATGAAGTGCCTCCCCACCCCGGTGTATGAGTCAGTGGGATGAGCAGAGAGATGCTGACCTGGGTCTTCAGGACAGACCACTTCACTATATTAGCTTCACATTTAGAGTGTGTTAGTAGTTGGAGAAATTAGAGGGAATGAGGATCGGCCAAAACACACTCTAGCTATCACCCTTGACCGGGCCATATATTTTTCTAAATGTTAAAGGTTAAACTAACTATTGAGACTATGTTACAGATCTACTGGTAAATCAAACACGACCCGAAGACAAACCCATCTCCACTTACCAGGTCCCTGATATAGCCTGGCTGAAGAGGGAGGCAGACAGAGGGATGGGAGGACAGCGCAAAAAGAGGGAAGAGAAAACAGAAGGAAAGAACAAAGAAAAACAAGCAAATGAGAACAAGGCCAACGAGCAAAGAAAACAGCTTCAAAACAACGTAGCGTAATCAGAACAGGCTAAATTAACAGGAACATTTTGATCTCTGCAGGATCATGCAGCCGTCTCCACGGGGAGAGAAAACCAGCAGCAGTCTCCACGGGGAGAGAAAACCAGCAGCAGTCTCCACGGGGAGAGAAAACCAGCAGCAGTCTCCACGGGGAGAGAAAACCAGCAGCAGTCTCCACGGGGAGAGAAAACCAGCAGCAGTCTCCACGGGGAGAGAAAACCAGCAGCAGTCTCCACGGGGAGAGAAACCAGCAGCAGTCAGTATCTGTCAGGGCAAGCAGAGGGTTTAGGACACAAATTATTACAAACTGATTTACAAGTTTGAAACATTTCAGTGGAGCTATTATGACAGTAAATATGGTTTTATTTTAGACTTAAGTAGCTACTGTACTGTAGGGCAGGCCATTCATCTTGTGTTTGCAATTCCTTTCATGTCCACACGGTGGGAACACATACCAAGGCATCACACAGCTCAAGTAAACACCACTACAGCCCACTGCATTAGGTTATCTAGCAATATCCTGTTGGTTGTTATTGTGCCTGCACAGTTTGCTTTCTCTTATGTAAAACTGTTTAGCTAGGAAGTTAGGAATCCATCTAGCCTAACTCCCTTTGATCTATAAATTCCTTTGCATATCTGCTGGGAATTGCAGTGTGGAAGTCACATCGGGGGAGTCGGAGGAGAGGAAGTGAAGTATGGAGAGAAAAGGACAGCAGAGGCAGCACCCTGCAAGCATCTCCCACAGCACAGCTGACTGACACAGTAGCAGGTTGACCTTTATCTTCATGAGTCGTCATGAACGCAGAAGTGAGCAATTTCCCTTAGATAGGCCAGCTGCAATGAAAACGTTTGCTATTTTGTAGGAATTCTTGACAACAAAAACGTGCTTTTTGGTCTTAATTTCAGGTTAGGGTTAGACATTAGGGTTAAGTTTAGGTTCAAAATCAGATGTTATGACTTTATGGCTGTGCCAGCTAGTGACCACTCTAAAGTTCTCACCAGAACAAGATTCATGACGAAAAACATCGACCTGTGACTGAGTAGCTGAAAGTGGCTTTTCCCAGCCTGGTTTCCCACTCTGCATTCCCAGACAGGACTCATTTCCTGATGCTCCCAAACAAACAAACTCCCAAACATACTGTATGTCCACAAGCATACAATACACGCACTCACACACACACACAGTCGCATGAAGGACACACACCTTCTCTGAACACACCGCCAGCGGCCCTGTCCAGGCGGGGAAGTGAGGGGGTGTTTCATGTGGTGCCTTAGGGACATCCCCTGCCTGCCTGGCTGGAGCTCAGAGCCCCAAACTGAGACTGGAGCTGGGCCAGAACCACAGTCCCATACAGACAAACCCACAGGCCTGGGGAGAGAACTTAGGAGGGGTGCTACTATGAGATGTGAGGAGAGGCCCATTTTTTCTCACACATGCATACTACACACACACCTATCCTGTTTTTGGGCAGCAATGCAGAATAAACCAGTCTGTCTCCTTTGGGACAAAAACACCATTCCAGTGTGATCCAGCAGACACGGTAATGACTGTTTTTAGGATGTCGACCCTGGATAGACATTTCCTGTTTGATTAGCTCTCTCCTCCCTTCTCACTCACACTATGAGTGGTCTTTCCCTATGCTCTTCTTCTCGACGACCCAGATTCACGTAAGGCTGAAGCTATGGTTACAGTCCAAACCCAGACTAGTACCGAGACATCACTTAACCAACACACAAAAAGAACCTCCAACTTTTCCTATACAGCTTAAATCAGAACCACATTGAGTGAGTAAGCGTGGGAAGACCACTCCCCTTCTCATGGTTACCGGTATACGCATCAGCCTGTTATTTACGTTGGAATTTGCTAAAGAGCACAATTTTACTGTTACTTAAAAACTTAAGTTAATCTCTGCCTATGAGGGACTAATGCGTAAATGTGACTTTTCGTCATTGGTTGGCTTTGGTGGTTTATTTTGGATTTCTCAGTAAGACAACTCCTTTAGGTTGAGTCTTTCTCTGGCTGTGACTCTCAACCTTGAGTAATAGATTCATTTCTTCTTCTCCTTTCCTTGTGTTTAACTGGTGAAATGGCTAGCTAGTTAGCGGTGCGCGCTAGTAGTGTTTAAAAATCGGTGACGTCACTCGCTCAGACCTTTAAGGAGTTGCTTCCCTTGCTCTGCAAGGCCCGTGGCTTTTGTGGGGTGATTGGTAATGATGCTTCGTGGGTGACCGTTGATGTGTGCAGAGGGTCCCTGGTTCAAGCCCGGGATGGGGCAAACAGAGGGACAGAAGCAATACTGTTACTTGAGCACAGATCTGGCAGGATATGGATGGGTGAAATTAACATGGTGGACCTCTATCCAGTCAACTAGCTTCCTTTCAGAGGTAAAGGACAGAAGGGAGACTAGGGAAGGAAGCTGATTAGAGTAAGAAGATAGCCTTTGAGCGTGACTTGTGGTAATTCTCTCCTTTAGACTGCTGTCCTGGGTTCCCCTTGTAGAGGGAGTGATAGAGGGCAGTTGCATTCCTGTGCAGGACAACCCAGATGCCAGGAGGCACCCCAGGCCAGCTGGGAAGTAAACAACAACCTACACCCTGAACACTGCTCTGCCTCTCTCTTCCCCCTTCGTCTCTCTTCATCCTAGACTATCCTTAAACCTTCACCTGACTAACATCAACTCATCTGAACATGATTAAGGGTTGCTTTGTCAGTTCACTTGCAGTGTAGCAATATGCATCTGTATGCAGTGATGGGCCAATCATCTATTGTCTACACTGATGGGGTCTCCTCTCCACACAGCCCCTGGCTAGTTACCTGCTTGTTCTTGTACTTCTTCAGGTAGCGCGGCGACACCAGGCACTCAGAGTTGATGTCGTTGGTGACAGCTGGCTCGGCAATGAACTGCGGGTCAGGGTTCATGTGCTGCATCTTGAGGAAGGATAGAATGTTCTGGACCTCCAGGCTATATGAGCTGTCTGCCATGGTCTTCCCCTTAGAGGCCAGGCGGCACGCTGCCATCCAGTGGGCATATGGCTTCTCCTGCATGGGAAGGAGGGAGGTGGTGGTTATGCTGAGGCCAATGACGTACAAGGCTTTTCATTAGGTCCTCGAGCACTTTCCGATGTGGTAACTGCAATATTTTCACCTACACTCCAACTATTGACACAAATTTGATCAGTCTTAATATGTTTCTAAGTCGCTTTTAAATGTAACACCATGAGTAAATGTATTGCATTCTTGACATTGTGACAGATTGGCTTCCACTGGCTGCTTGGAGGAATGAGAGCCACACTCACAGCGTCACACCGCAGCCAGATCTCGTTCATGCCGTCAGCCACTGGGATTAGCAACTTGATGTTGAATTTCTGACTGGAAATGTTCACATCTGGTGTTACCTCGCAACCTACAAAGACAAGGAAAAGTTCAGAGGAAGGGGACAGGAGGGGTCAAAACCATCTATCACACACACCACTGGGGATCACACACTTAGGTCATAAAGGAACTGTTGCCGTGTGTGTGTGTGTGTGTGTGTGTGTGTGTGGTCCTGGTACCTCTTAGATTCATTTGGAGGGAGGGTGTCCCATGAGCCTCCTCTTTGCTCTTGTAGCAGGAAATTGTGATGTCCTTGAATGTGCACCAGTACTGCTTGTAGCCTTTCAGTGTCAGCTTTTTTGGCCTGGAAAATAGATAGGAGAGAGAGCGAGTAAGGCAGCGAGAGAGCGAGAAAGGCAGCGAGCGAGAGGCAGAGCGATAGCCAGAGAAAGGCAGCGAGAGGAGGCAGAGAGCGAGAGAGAGAGCGAGAGACATGGGAATAGAAGCACAAAAGGTGTTTTTATGTGCACCATGTCATCAAGTACAGACTTATCCGCAAAGGGTCAATTTGTTGGAAGCACATATCTGCTGGGAAAATGTTTTCATGCGGACTTTGGAATATTCGCATGAGAATCTGTCACCAGTTGGATGGAAACCTAGCTCGTCATCGGTGTTTATCAAATCAAATTTTATTGGTCACATACACATGGTTAGCAGATGTTAATGCGAGTGAAGCAAAATGCTTGTGCTTCTAGTTGACAGTGCAGAATATCTAGCAGTTCCCCAACAACTACCTAATACACACACATCTAAAAAGGGGTGAATGAGAATATGTAAATATAAGTATATGGATGAGCGATGGCCAAGCGGCATAGGCTTGGTGCAATAGATGGTATAAAGTACAGTATATACATGTGATGAGTAATGTAAGCATAATAATATGTAAACATTATTAAAGTGGCATTATTTAAAGTGACGAGTGATCCATTTATTAAGGTGTCCCCTGATTTGGTCTCCATGTAGGCAGCAGCCTCTCTGAGTTAGGGATTGCGGTTTAGCAGTCTGGTGTCCTTGAGATAGAAGCTGTTTTTCAGTCTCTCGGTCCCAGCTTTGATGCACCTGTACTGACCTCGCCTTCTGGATGATAGCGGGGTGAACAGGCAGTGGATTGAGTGGTTGTCGTTCTTGATTATATTTTTGGCCTTCTTTTGACATCGGGTGCTGTAGGTGTCATGGAGGGCAGGTAGTTTGCCCCCAGTGATGCGTTGTGCAGACCGCACCACACCCACTGGAGAGCCTTGCAGTTGAGGGCGGTGCAGTTGCCGTACCAGGCTGTGATACAGCCCGACAGGATGCTCTTGATTGTGCATCTGTAAAAGTTTGTGGGGGTTTTGGGCGACAAGCAAAATGTATTTAGTTGATGCGCCTTCACCACACTGTGTGGGTGGACCTTTTCAGTTTGTCTGATGTGTACGCCCAGGAGCTTAACGTTCCACCTTCTCCACCACTTTCCCTTCGTTGTGGATAGGGGGGTGCTCCCTCTGCTGTTTCCTGAAGTACACAATCATCTCCTTTGTTATGTTGATGTTGAGTGAGTGGTTGTTTTCCTGACACCACACTCCGAGGGCCCTCACCTCCTCCCTGTAGGCTGTCTCGTCATCGTTGGGGAATTAAGCCCACTACTATTGTGTCGTCTACAAACTTGAAGATTGATTTGGAGGCGTTCATGACCACAGTCGTGGGTGAACAGGGAGTACAGGAGAGGGCTGAGCACACACCCTTGTGGGGCCCCTGTGTTGTGGAACAGTGAAGTGGAGGTGTTTCCTACCTTCACCACCTGGGGGCAGCCCGTCAGAAAGTCCAGGACCCAGTTGCACAGGGCAGGGCTGAGACCAGGCCCTCCAGCTTGATGAGCACTATGGTGTTGAATGCTGAGCTGTAGTTAATTAACAGCAGTCTTACATGGGTATTATTTTTGTCCAGATGGGATAGGGCAGTGTGTAGTGAAGGATGATTGCATCATCTGTGGACCTGTTGAGCGGTACGCAAACTGAAGTGTATCTAGGGTGGCCGGTAAGGTGGTGGTGATATGATCCTTGACGAGCCTCTCAAAGCACTTCATGATGACAAGTGAGTGCTACGGGGCCGTAGTCATTTAGTTCAGTTATCTTTGCCTTCTTGGGTACAGGAACAATTGTAGCCATCTTGAAGCATGTGGAGACAACAGACTGGGCTAGGGAGAGATTGAGTATGCCCGTAAACACCAGCCCGCTGGTCTATGAATGCACTGAGGACGTGGCTAGGGGTGCTGCCTGGGCCATTAGCCTTGCCGTCTGGGCCAGTATTCTTGCGAGGGTGAACACGTTTAAATGTTTCACTCACGAGAAGGGGGGTGCAGTCTTTGTTAGTGAGCTGTGACAGTGGCACTGTATTATCCTCAAAGTGAGAAAAGGTGTTTAGTATGTATGGAAGCGTGACGGTGTCCGCGACGTGGCTGTTTTTGTAGTCCGTAATTTCCTGTAGATCCTGCCACATACGTCTCGTATCTGAGCTGTTGAATTGCGACTCCACTTAACCTAGCTAGCTGTTACAGTGGGACGGAAACCTAGCTAGCTGTTACAGTGGGACGGAAACCTAGCTAGCTGTTACAGTGGGACGGAAACCTAGCTAGCTGTTACAGTGGGACGGAAACCTAGCTAGCTGTTACAGTGGGACGGAAACCTAGCTAGCTGTTACAGTGGGACGGAAACCTAGCTAGCTGTTACAGTGGGACGGAAACCTAGCTAGCTGTTACAGTGGGACGGAAACCTAGCTAGCTGTTACAGTGGGACGGAAACCTAGCTAGCTGTTACAGTGGGACGGAAACCTAGCTAGCTGTTACAGTGGGACGGAAACCTAGCTAGCTGTTACAGTGGGACGGAAACCTAGCTAGCTGTTACAGTGGGACGGAAACCTAGCTAGCTGTTACAGTGGGACGGAAACCTAGCTAGCTGTTACAGTGGGACGGAAACCTAGCTAGCTGTTACAGTGGGACGGAAACCTAGCTAGCGGTTACAGTGGGACGGAAACCTAGCTAGCTGTTACAGTGGGACGGAAACCTAGCTAATTGTTACAGTGGGACGGAAACCTAGCTAGCTGTTACAGTGGGACGGAAACCTAGCTAGCTGTTACAGTGGGACGGAAACCTAGCTAATTGTTACAGTGGGACGGAAACCTAGCTAGCTGTTACAGTGGGATGGAAACCTAGCTAGCTGTTACAGTGGAATGGAAACCTAGCTAGCTGTTACAGTGGGACGGAAACTGCCTGCAGAAAACACCCACAATACTTGGATTGCTCCTTATCAACTCTGCCAGAGGCTCCGCCCCCAACAAGTAGAGCAGGGGGGACAGTGAGCACCCTTGTCTTGTGCCCTGTCCCAAAGGGAATCTGTCAGAGTTCAGACCATTAGTAGTCATCATGGCATTTGGATGAGAGTATAGGGACTTTATCCATTTAATAAAGTTTGGGCTTATATTTAACTTTTCTAAGACTGACAGAATAGTGGAGCTTTCTGTTCTCAAACGCCTTCTCAGCATCCAGTGAAGCCAGCAGGACACGGGTCTTGTGTGTTTACTTGATCAATAATATCAAAAAGACAGTGAATGTTATCAGAAGAGTACCTGTCTCTAATAAATCTAGTTGTTTGGTCCGCTTTTATTATTTTGGGAAGAAGAGTGTTTAGTATTTTGGCGAGCAATTTGCTAATTATTTTGTAGTGGAAATCCAACAAGCTTATGGGCCGGAAGGACGAGCAGGATAGAGGGACCTTGTCTTTTTTGAGCAGCACTGTAATGAGGGCTGTGTACAAAGTCTGGGAGAGCTCCGTTTTTGCAAAAATCATCCAGCATTGGTATGAAAATAGGGCTAAGCTGGGGCCAAAAAGCTTTGTAGAACTCTGGAGAACTCATCTGGGTCTGGGGACTTGTTAGGTAGCATGGAGGTAATTTCCTCCAGGACCACCTCAGCAGTGAAGAGGGAGTTGAGATCTTCTTGGTCTGTCTGATAGTTTAGGTAGCGAGATTCCCTCTAGGAAGGAATGGAGTTCTGAGATAAAACATACAGATACAGAAATATATAGTTCGCAGTAAAAATCATGAAAAGTTAAATCTTTCTTTTTTGGTCATATGTGACCTCGTCCTCTGCTGTTCGGATGGCCATGATAGTACGCTCGGACATATTTTTTTTTTAAAATTGGTAAGCAAGCAATCTACTAGGCCTATTGCTATACTCATGGTATTTCTGTTTAGTAAAGAAAACTTATATCTCCTGAGTATAGTCCAAGTTCAGTTTGGCTTTGGCTGCTTTAAGTTGACTCCAGGAGGTGCTGTCTGGGGATTGTTTATGTACTTTTTCACAGCGTTCCAACTCCCTCAAGATCTAGCCTGTGTGCTTCCATTGCTTATTTCTTAGAGGAAGCATATGCATTTAGATGACCTCTTAGTGTGACTTTGGCCGTGTCCCACATTGTGGCCGGAGAAACAGGAGAGAGTGTTGTCTTGTGTGTAGTTGTCTATCCATGTAGTTACCAATGTATGGAACGCTTCGTTTGATAACATGGAAATGTTGAATTTCTAGGTCTTTGACCTCGGAATGTTTTTGCAGAGGTCAAAGGGGAGGTGGACAAAGGCGTGTTCTGAAAGTGCTATGGGTCCGATTGTACACACGGCTGAATTTATGAAAATCTTTGGGATAAAAATGTAGTCTATACGGGAGTAGGTGTAATGAACATTAGAGTAGTATTTATGTCCATAGATGAGCTAGTCTCTCTCCAGATATCTATCAGTCCCATCTCTTTAGCAAGAGAGTTCAACATCTTTGCAGATGGATAGGATTTGTGTTGGGGACTTGAGGCTTTGTCCAGGGTTGGGTTGAGGGTACAATTAAAATCTCCAGCCAGCACTCCAAAGGAAACACAATGCTCAATGAACAGGGTTATAATTTTTGACATGAAAGCAGGAGTATGTGTTAGGGGCATATATATTTAAGATGGTAATTGGTTGCCCACACAGTGACCGTTATCAAAATAAATCTCCACTCCAGATATGTTTTTGTCAATTATGAATGGAACATTCTTATGGATAAGTATGGCTGTACCTCTACTGTTTGATTTGAAAGATGAGAAATACACCTGTCCCACCCAAGCTCTGCGGCGTTTGGCATGTTCGGCATCACAGAGGTGTGTCTTTTGTAATAGCGCAATGTCTGCTTTTTCCTTTTTTAGAGCACATAGTATTTATTGCACGTCCTAGACCATGGCAGTTCCATGTCAATAGATGGAAGGTACTAGTCAACATCATCGAACAGGAATGGAACTCTAGTGCAAGTCATCTCTGGGTAAAGGTGAATAGTTACAACTGCGATCACATAAAATAATCTCTGAACACCCTAGCCGAGTTCCCAAACAACTCGACATATCCCGTTGGATCTATTACCCCCCCGCTCAGTCTCAATTCTGTGTTCCAAAAAACAAAAAAAAAACAGGAACAGTTAGCAACGCACGTCTCCCCCTCCCCACCAAAGAAATGCCTCATCCTCTCCACCCCACATTGAGTAAGTGACAACGTCCAGACCACATAAAAAAAGGAGGGAGAAAACAAAATCAATAGCCCATCCTACATATACCTCCCCCGAAGGACATAGGGCTAATCGTTTGGACCAAATACAGAAATGTTGGGGCAAATCATTAAGAGGGATCTATAGGGTAAGTTGCTTGTTTTTATTAAAACATAATAACAGGATAAGGCCATAGGCATAAAATTGACACATTTGAGCTTCCCGTTAGGTCTGTAAATGTATTGTAATCGACAGCCTATAAATGGTGGAGGCCAATGTGAAAGTAATACCTACAAAAAATGTAAAAAAGGGAAATAAAAGTAGGCTGAAACATTACTAGACCTAGGTCAGGCTATAGAGCCTATCCCTCTCTCAGCTAAAAGAAAATAAATACAAATTACACGGCTATAATGACATTTAGTGGGGCGGGTGGGTCTTCGGATGGCGGCTATATGTTGTCTTACCTCCATTAGTAATAACAGTAATCGCTTTTAGTCATTGGTCCATTTCTCATTCACCAGGATTGTCCTTCAAAAAAACATTTAGCCTCTTCTGGAGTTTTGAAGTGTCGCAGGGCTCCTTGAAGAATCCTGAGCTTGTTTGGGTATTTGAATCCCCTAAAGATGCCTCGGTCAATGGCGTATTTCTTCACCTCGTCAAACACTCTGCGCTTTTGGCGTATTCCAGCTGACAGGTCCTGGTGTAAAGAGAGTTTGGCATTTCCCACTAACGGTGTTGATTTGCCGCCTGTAGCACTCGTTCCTTGTTGGTGAATCTCAGGAACCGTAAGTGATTGGACACTGTGGTTGTCTGGCTGCTGGTGGGGGCCTCAGTGCTCTATGGGCCTGTCAGTGGACAGGTGGAGCCACTCAGGGAGTTAGTCTTATGGATCAGGGGCATGTTCCCTCTTCTTTTTCACCCAGATTTAATAGAACACAATTATTCCTGTTTTCCAGGTCCTCTGTTTTCTCTTCCAGATGCTCCATTTTCTTTTTAGCATATGCTATTGTTTCCATGGTGTCGGTCAGTGCGTTTTCCATGGATAGCATCCGCCCCTCTGCCTTATCCAGGCGCCCCGCGTTGATGCTTATCTTGTTGTTGATGTCAGGCAAAGCATTTCAGGGTTGTCACCCCTTGCCCCCTATCACACTGAGCTGAGACTTAATTGCAATCTAATTTGATGTTGAGCTCTGTACGTTGGGATCTCAGCTCAGAAAGGATGTCTTCGACAGAGTGCGAGGTTGGCAGTTGGGCCTCGGGGTGGGTTCTCTTGCTCCTGGCTAATGGCGCTAGCTTTTTCTTGGAGGCTTTTTCCGTAGCTAATGCGAGAGTCCGGGTAAAAATGTCACCTGTAGTGTCGCCTTTTGTAGCCGCCATGACTTTTTGACTAAAGCTAAAGGAGTTTAAACTTGAAGTTGAGGTAAGATTAGGAATTGGAAACTATTTGTGCGGAGCTCTTAGTTCATGCGGCCATCTCGTTCAAGGGTCATGTGATCCGCCTAAGGTCAGTTTTGAATTACTCCCTAATGGTTTAGATTAGGGTTTCAAAATTATTTCAATAAATTCCCTGGTTTTGAAGAACTCCTGGTTGGAGGATTCCGGATTTCCTGCTTATTCCCTCCAGATTCCGGGAATCCTCCAACCGGGATTTGGGAAAATCAGGGAATTTAATTGTAAGTTCCTGGAATTTTGCAACCTTAGTTAAGATTATGATTTTAGGATGATACACTTATTCCACAGCTGCGATTAAAGACAACTTCTACAGCAGAAGTAGTTATTGAACTTACTTGAAGACTTTGACGTAGTCGGCCAGTTCAGGAATGGACGTGATATCACCCTGAGAGGAAGAGAAGAACAAACACGTTTATTGATGAAAGGAGAAGGGCAGGATTCTGCACAACTAACAATGACTTCAGCATTGCATATGAAGGAACAGTTGTGTAATCAAGCTTTAACTCCCTCAGATAAGCTGTATAAACTACAGTCATTTGGGGAGGGGTACGTTTAACAATGGCCACATGTGATACCAACTACAGTATTTAGCCATCTGAACAAGCCTCTTGCATTGCAGTAAAGTAACATTCAGTGAACTGAAGTAGTACCAGGGTGTTGTAGGCCTATCCTCCCTCCAGGGTAATCTCCAGGTCTGACAGGGTTAGGGTTAGTATAGGACAGTCTTGCCTCCCTCCAGGGTGATCTCCAGGTCTGACAGGGTTAGGGTTAGTATAGGACAGTAAGGTGTAGTACCAGGGTGTTGGAGGTCTTGCCTCCCTCCAGGGTGATCGCCAGGTCTAGCAGGGTTAGGGTTAGTATAGGACAGTCTTGCCTCCCTCCAGGGTGATCTCCAGGTCTGGCAGGGTTAGGGTTAGTATAGGACAGTAAGGTGTAGTACCAGGGTGTTGTAGGCCTATCCTCCCTCCAGGGTGATCTCCAGGTCTGGCAGGGTTAGGGTTAGTATAGGACAGTAAGGTGTAGTACCAGGGTGTTGGAGGTCTTGCCTCCTCCAGGGTGATCGCCAGGTCTGACAGGGTTAGGGTTAGTATAGGACAGTAAGGTGTAGTACCAGGGTGTTGTAGGCCTATCCTCCCTCCAGGGTGATCTCCAGGTCTGGCAGGGTTAGGGTTAGTATAGGACAGTAAGGTGTAGTACCAGGGTGTTGGAGGTCTTGCCTCCCTCCAGGGTGATCGCCAGGTCTGACAGGGTTAGGGTTAGTATAGGACAGTAAGGTGTAGTACCAGGGTGTTGTAGGCCTATCCTCCCTCCAGGGTGATCTCCAGGTCTGACAGGGTTAGGGTTAGTATAGGACAGTCTTGCCTCCCTCCAGGGTGATCTCCAGGTCTGACAGGGTTAGGGTTAGTATAGGACAGTAAGGTGTAGTACCAGGGTGTTGGAGGTCTTGCCTCCCTCCAGGTCTGACAGGGTTAGGGTTAGTATAGGACAGTAAGGTGTAGTACCAGGGTGTTGGAGGTCTTGCCTCCCTCCAGGGTGATCGCCAGGTCTGACAGGGTTAGGGTTAGTATAGGACAGTCTTGCCTCCCTCCAGGGTGATCTCCAGGTCTGACAGGGTTAGGGTTAGTATAGGACAGTAAGGTGTAGTACCAGGGTGTTGGAGGTCTTGCCTCCCTCCAGGTCTGACAGGGTTAGGGTTAGTATAGGACAGTAAGGTGTAGTACCAGGGTGTTGGAGGTCTTGCCTCCCTCCAGGGTGATCTCCAGGTCTGACAGGGCAGCGTCCACCTCATCCACCTCCTTCTCACTGTTGTTCATGTGGTTTCCTGACGACATGATGGACAGCTTATTGATGTGGTACTGGGGACAAATAGAGAAGGGGTTAAGAGACGCGGTGTGGGTGAACGGATGGTCTTTGCATGTGTATTTCCCACCATAAAGAATGGAGGAGGTGGTGTGATGGTATGGGGGTGCTTTGCTGGTGACATGGTCCGATTTATTTAGAATTCAAGGTACACTTAACCAGCATGACTATCACAGCATTCTGCAGCGAAACACCATCCCATCTGGTTTGCGCTTAGTGGGACTATAATTTGTTTCTCAACAGGACAATGACAACACACCTCCAGGCTGTGTAAGGGCTATTTGACCAAGAAGGAGAGCAATGGAGTGCTGCATCAGATGACCTGACCTCCACAATATGACTAAAACAAAGTATGTGTACAGTGTGTAGCAACCATGTCGAGACAGAGTGGCTTTGGGAGGGAAGGGTATGATTTAGTAGAGAAAATGGGTGGGAGGGTCAAGATGCTGCAATCTCAGCAGTGACTGTAAATGTGTCTTTAATAGAAGCACATGTGAGTAGTGCAGACTTGGGACATCGCGTGCAACATTTCTACACTGATTCACAATGGAAATACCATCTCGTCTGTTCAGAATCCTGTTTGTAATATTGGGGAGAGTCCCTGACCTTGCCTGGCCATTCACGCATTATCATGTGGACCAACGAGTGTCAGTCTCAGAACGGCCTGATCCACCCCACAGTGGCACTAAGCCTATGACTCACCAACACTCAATACAACTTGTTGACAAACGTTATTTATACTTTCAAGCCACCCCACCTCCCACTAGTCCCTTTCGATATATGAATGAACAGCTGCCTAGAGGGAGGGAGGGAGGGAGGTGGTGTGGGGGTGAGAGGTAGAGGGGGCTGGAAAGGAAAAGAGGCATATTTCAGGACGCTGTGGCGGAAGCGCCCATAGCCAGATAGGGTTTCAGAATGTAGGACAAAGGCTTCTCCCTCTATGTCACCATGGCCTTTTCTCAATTGGATTTGCTCACCTCCTGCGTCCCTCTTCCCTTGCCTCCTTTTGAAAAAGGTCAAAGTTAATCGAGGTTGGAAATTTGTTTGCTTGAAATGAGACTGTCATTCTCCACTCGCACGTCATTACACAAATTTTTTACAGGGGGTGGATCCCAAATAAATGTGTAGAGTAATCCCCAAAAATGAGTTAGGATAAACATAAGTATCCTCAATGAAAGGTGGCTATCGAGAGGGGAGGACACTCCTGTTTACCTACTAACAAATTGCCACAACACTCAACCACTTATCGGTTTCCGGGTGATGGAGGAGAGGACAATCTCCCCATACATCTACCTCCGACACCCACACTACACTGTGTTTCTGGGATGTGATTTCCCGGTGTGTGCGTTGTATGTATAGAGTTGGAATTGGGAGCAGTAGGCTGATTTGCAGACCATGCCCTGTGCTTTTATTCTCCACCCTATGGGCAGGACTCCAAATACAGGCCTGTTTACTGAGCTGGACATGGCTGGCAAGTCGCTATACTTAGACAAGCGGACATATCCAGGTGATAGCCTGCTAATGCTAGCCAGCTCCCTGGACACAGACCACTTAATGCAATAAACCCACCCCTTCTCTTCCCGCGTGACTTCAGGGAAACCTTAGCCATGACTCCAACAGATACCTTTAACTTAGCGAGAGAGAGTGAGATAGCTGTGCTAACAGACAGGTAGTGACAGGCTAGCTGTTAATCCAAACAAACTGCAGATCAGCATCTCCTCAGGGGGGTCGAAACACTAAACCCTCAACCAATGGTGTATTAATAAACGTCTCGGCCCCTGTTGGAAAACGTAGCATAGTAGTTAAGCTTTCAGTGGAAATGGGGATAGAGGAATGTGTAGGAGACTACAGGTCCGGTTGGAGTCGGTGTTCCATCCGGTAGTTGTGGGGTGAGTCCAGTAGCCTTAGTGCTGAGTAAATAATAAAAATGTTGTTCGGTTTTTAAAACAACTCATTCACCGATGTCGGATCAATTATTTGAATTCCATGTCATTGTTTTTTCTCTAAAAGATAAATCAGATCAAGCCCGACCTGTGATGGAAACTACAACAGGCCAATACTCAACATAATTACCACATTTTCTGTGCTAAAGTAACCACAATGACCAGCAAACTGGTCATTTTTTAGTAACTGCAAAACACCCGTCTCAACGTTAACAGTGAAGAGGCGATTCTGGGATGCTGGCCTTCTAGGCAGAGTTCCTCTGTCCAGTGTCTGTGTTTTTTGCCCATCTTAAATCTTTTTTATTTTATTGGCCAGTCTGAGATATGGCTTTTTCTTTGCAACTCTGCCTAGAAGGCCAGCATCCTGGAGTCGCCTCTTCACTGTTGACGTTGAGACTGGTGTTTTGCGGGTACTATTTAACGAAGCTGCCAGTTGAGGACGTGAGGCATCTGTTTCTCAAACTATACATTAATGTACTTGTCCTCTTGCTCATTTGTGCACCAGGGCCTCCCACTTTCTATTCTTGTTAGGGCCAGTTTGCATTGTTCTGTGAAGGGGAGTAGTACAAAGCATTGTATGAGATCTTCAGTTTCTTGAATTGTCTCGCATGGAATAGCCTTCATTTCTCAGAACAAAAATAGACGGACGAGTTTCAGAAGAAAGTTACTTTTTTCTGGCCATTTTGCACCTGTAATCAAACCCACAAATGCTGATGCTCCAGATACTCTAGACTATAAAGGCTAGTTTTATTGCTTCTTGAAAATCACAACAATTTTCAGCTGTGCTAACATAATTGCGAAAGGGTTTTCTAATGATCACTTTGAAAATGATAACCTTGGATTAGCTAACAACATGCCATTGGAATACAGGAGTGATGGTTGCTGATAACGGGGCTCTGTAGATACTCCATAACACTATATATATATATATATATATTTTTTTTTTTAAAGTGCCTTTTCTGGCTCCAATAGTCATTCACAACATTAGCAATGTCTACATTGTATTTCTGATAAATGTTAATGTTATTTTAATGGACAAAAAAAGTGCTTTTCTTTCAAAAACAAGGACATTTCTAAGTGACCAAACGTTTGAACGTTAGCGCATATATAATTGAGTTAAATAAAGCAGCATACAAACATGGACTCTTTTCTTGAGTAAGGCAGCTCCAAAATGCAGGCGTTTCAGCCTAGCTCTGTGCTTTCTGTGGTGGTGGGGCAAGATAGCAGAAAATATAGAGCGCGTCACCGTGTTCAGTGTTCCGTCACACATGGGGACACTGTCACCACCAAGTCTAAAGGAAGCCCATTGGGTGCTGCCATAGAGTTATATTAGAAGTGCACATCCAAGAAGGCCAAGGTCATTGGCCACAGATAAAATTACAGCAAATCACATTCTCTACAGTAGCTTTGATTGGACTAATCACGGGAACATCACATTTTCAAAATCTTAGCTAGCAGTTATTATGAATCAAGTAAACTGGAAAATAAATTTTAATCCTTGTCATATGAAGATAAATTATAGATGAAACGCATCGGTGCTCATCGGCCATTGGACAACAAGTTGGAAATCACAAATTTAACAAATGAGTGAAGGAATCAGTGGCTGAGTTCAGGACAACTGGGAACTCAGGAAAATTGAGCTACAACTGGGGAAATGCGTTTTGAACTTTCATCCAACTCTGAATTGTAAAATCGGGAACTCGGGCCTCTTTCTAGATCTACGACCTGAAGATCACTGACGTCATCATGATTTAGTAAGCTGTTAGTAGCCCATGTGCCTGACCCTAATAATTTTGTATATTTTCACCTCTTAATTTCACCTACTATTTTGACTTGGTGGTGCACATGTAGCCTATAACCTGTTTTTGAGAAATGTAATCAATCAATCATCGAATCTTGTAAGAGCTTTCATTATCTGCTTATTATGTCCTTTCTTTATCCGACTGTTCTGACTTGGTGTACAGGGAGAACACTAAAAACGACCAATGTTTTGAATTCTGTCGCTGTACATTTCAAGTGTGCTGAACAAACAGTTATATTGACTACGTCCGTCCTAGATCCCTCATGTCTTCATCGAAATTACGGATTGCCTCTTATCCCCTTGTCGTCCCCTTATGCCATAGTCTGTACATCTCAATTGTCAGTAGAAACCACATTTAAAACCCTTGTGTAGTCTTAACATTATGTATACTCCCCTTGTCCTAAGGATTTAAAAAAAATGACCTGACTTCTCTAAACCCCTAAAATAAAGCAGCTTAATTGAATTTTAAACCACAAATCTATTTTGCATGAAGAAACAACCTGTTATGAAACTTTAGGAATATCTCGATTTTCCCTGTTCACAATGCCTAAAGACCGCATTTAAATCAGTGGACACCACTCTTTTTATTACAACACCTGTCATAATTGTTAAGTCTTGAATCACGGTTATCAAATCGTAGCATTCTTGAGAAAGTGTGAGACTTTCATTGGCACCGTGGCACGGAAAATCTCCCTTCCCCTCTCTGCATCCCAGAGACTACATGTAGCCTCGCCTCTGGATCTATACACACCCGCTAAGATCAGCAGCCCTATGTAGGCACGCAGGTCAATCTCATCCATCCTTTTCCAGTTGTCTCCGAATTTATCATCGCCAGATGTGATGAACATGTAGAACGTTGATGCGATGTCCTGGTCATGGACAACTGCATGTCTTGTGGGCCCTGGGGTCATCCTTATGACATGCTGTGCTGCCATCCTGCCCTGGTTGTCATATGGTGACAAGGACCATGTTATTTTGCTCTTCTTTGACCAAAATGTCTCAGCTTGGGGGATTTCTTTTTCATCTGAAGATGCTGCATCGTGCTTTGGGTTGTATTCTTCCCCATCTTCTGCAGACACCTCATCCTCTACTAAATCATTGTTCATTTGTTCCTCCTGGACATTGAAAAAAATCAGATCTACGACCTGTTGGGCACTGAAACGTGCACACATGGCTTCAGCAAAGAGAACTGGAGGGACTGTCATCTGCAGTACCTTTATAGCCTCGGACTGCATTCCCCATTAGTAAACAATGCTTTCAAGAAATGTTTATTTTGTCTGAAATGTTGTTTATCTTGTCTGTGAACTTGAGTCATGTGTGGGGTTGTGGAGGGGAGATGCTGCACATGCACAATAAAGTTGTCTGATTTCAATCAGTAGCACACAATCTCAATTTCTCATATTGTGTGGGTGTGTCTTTAAAATGTGTAAATAATTTTATAACTGCCAGGTCTAAAATGACCCTAAGACAATCTTTGTACCCTGGTGTTTTACAGCTTTCATGGAAATATGAACAAAGGCGATGTTTCACTTTTTCTAATGTTGGGGTCACTCTAGGAAAAGTCATCAAATTTCAAGTTGAAAATAAATGTCTTTTAGGGGGTTCTCTCTGCTGTTAAACATACTGTCGGGTCATTTTTGACCCTTAAGACAACACAAGGCTTTTTTTAAAGGCAGTAAATGAGGCTGAATGAACTGTTTTGCTGCCATACAAGGCTCAGCTGATAGCCAGGTGTAGGGGTGGTAAAGTGTTGGGACTGCTGTTGGGACAGCTTCGCCCCACCAAGCTTTGCATGCTAAAATCGCCACTGACAACGACCATAATCCACTGTGCACCTACTTGTCCAGTCTGTGCATTTCTTGTACGCCTGCTATGTTAGGATAGCGTGGGGCAGACACAGAGAGGTTGAGAAAAGAGATAAATGCAGGGTAGAGAGCAGTTGCCTCGCAAGGCATCTCTACCTGAAAATACAAGATCCAAGTGAATGATAGCTAGTGTTCAGCAGTCATAAAAGTATGCTTATTTACATTGAAGAACTACTAAAATAGTGATTGTTATCAGACAGCATACAGTAGGCAGCAGCTCTATAGAGATGAGATGACTTGGAATGAAATAATAAAACTAATGTAATATACACAGATATTTTATTAAAATAATGTAAATAAATGGTCAATAAGCAGTAATGGGCAGTCACTATCATCATGGGACTTTAATTGTTTCATTCTGTGTTGTTACAGCATTCAACACACATTTCATATAAAAATGTATCAAAACACGAAAACCGTGTTTATTTTTTAATAACTGAACCCGAAACCGTACGGACCTAAAACAGCACTAAATCACTCAGCACGAGTAACTGTGGTTACTCTATAATTACCCGTTGGGGTGAGGACACGCTGGCGCCCCAGGTCCTGTCACTCAGGCTTTACGAGGGTCGGAAATAGCAAGGGGCTCGGGCCCAGGCGTCAAAGACAGGATCATTTTGGTTTCATTGCAGTTGTTCCATGCAAGCATACAATATTGCATACAGTTAAAAGGACAATTGTTCCACTTTTCAACCTCCTATTCATTATTGCCAGCACCAAACAAGTGTCTATATACAATACTAGTCAAAAGGATGGACACGCCTTGTAGAGTAATAGTGAAGACATCAAAACTATGAAATAACACATATGGAATCATGTTGTAATCAAAAAAAAAGTTAAATCAAAATATAATTTTATATTCTTCATTGACTGACCTTCATGTCTTAACCTCTTACATCTATGGGGGCGCTATTTCATTATTGGATAATAAAACGTGCCCGTTTTAAGCGCAATATTTTGTCACAAAAAAGATGCTCGACTATGCATATAATTGACAGCTTTGGAAAGAGAACACTGACGTTTCCAAAACTGCAAAGATATTGTCTGTGAGTGCCCCAGAACTGATGCGACAGGCGAAACCAAGATGAAACTTCAAACAGGAAATGAGCAGGATTTTTGAGGCTCTGTTTTTCATTGTCTCCTTATATGGCTGTGAATGCGCAAGGAATGAGCCTGCCCGATCTATCGTTTCCCCAAGGTGTCTGCAGCATTGTGACGTATTTGTAGGCATATCATTGGAAGATTGACCATAAGAGACTACTTGCCAGGTGTCCGCCCGGTGTCCCCCGTCGAAATTTGTGCGTCATCTTCAGCTGCACGTCTTTTTCCAAGCGATTCAGAGGAGAAAGTAGACATCCACGAACGATATATCAATGAAGAGATGTGAAAAACACCTTGAGGATTGATTCTAATCAGCGTTTGCCGTGTTTCAGTCGATATTATGGAGTTAATTTGGAAAACAGTTGGCCGTTTTGATGACTGAATTTTCGTTTTTTTTTGGTACCCAAACATGATGTACAAAACGGAGCGATTTCTCCTACACAAAGAATCTTTCAGGAAAAACTGAACATTTGCTATGTAACTGAGAGTCTCCTCATTGAAAACATCCGAAGTTCTTCAAAGGTAAATGATTTTATTTGAATGCTTTTCTTGTTTTTGTGAAAATGTTGCTGGCTGAATTCTAGGCTTATAGCTATGCTAGCTATCAACACTCTTACACAAATGCTTGTTTAGCTATGGTTGAAAAGCATATTTTGAAAATCTGAGATGACAGTGTTGTTAACAAAAGTCTAAGCTTGAGAGCAAATATATTTATTTCATTTCATTTGCGATTTTCATGAATAGTTAACGTTGCGTTATGCTAATGAGCTTGAGGCTATAAATAGGATCCCGGATCCGGGATTGCTCGACGCAAGAAGTTAAAAGTAATGATGGACTGTCGTTTATCTTTGCTTATTTGCGCTGTTATTGCCATAATATGGACTTGGTATTTTACCTTCTGTATACCACCCCTACCTTGTCACAACACAACTGACTGGCTCAAACGCATTAAGGAAAGAAATTCCACAAATTTACTTTTAACAAGGCACACCTGTTAATTGAAATGCATTCCAGGTGACTACCTCATGAAGCTGGTTGAGAGAATGCCAAGAGCTGCCATCAAGGCAAAGGGTTGCTACAAAGACTCAAGTATATTTTGATTTGTTTAACACTTTTTTGGTTACTACATAATTCCATATGTTATTTCATAGGTTTGATGTCTTCACTATTATCCTACAACGTAGAAAATAGTGAAAATAATGAAAAACCCTGGAATGAGTAGGTGTCCTAACTTTTGACCGGTTCTGTATGTGCTAAAAAGATAAGAAATGTCCTAAAAAATGCTTCTCTGTGACATCACATGGTAGGTTTAAAAGTAAGAAAAACAGATTTTCAAAACCTGCAAAGAGTTTCTAGCCAGGGGTAGGGTATTTTCTCTCCCCACATCACTGTGAATCAGTGTTTAAAATAAAATTAAAAAAATGTAACTTTTTCACATATCTAGACTGGTATTGCGCCGGAGATAATGAAAACGAGGTTGAAAAGTGGTGGATTTGCTGAACCATGTTTCTGAGTTTGAGTACCGTAGCAGACCAGACACCCACCACATCCAAGTCTAACCCCTGGGCAACACGCCCATTCAATTAATTAGTTGTTCTGCCGTGTTCTGTTCAACGGGCAGTGAGCCCATAGAGAAGATAACTACTGGAGGGCTTAGTAAGCAGTCCTCAACCATGACACGCACGCACATAGGCACACACACATCTCACCTGCAGAGCGGCGAACATCATCATCTCCTCCTCAGTGCACTCTATTTCCTCAAGCAGGATGGCCCACTTGGCCTGCTCATAGAGCTGGTTCACCCGGATGGCATCGTACTGCAGGGGGGGGAGAAAACAGAGCACTAAGCCTGCCTCTTCACAAGTACACAGCATAGCCCACACACAGCACTCAGAGACATTCCAGCTGAGAAAACAGGACGGCCCAGAGGGGTACTTCCTCTCCACTCTACGCCCCCCAAAAAATCTGCCAGCTGCAGATGTAGGCTGGTGGGGAGTGTGTGTGTGCGCCTATTTTGCTTGTGGTGTGTAAGCTGTTACACAATTCAGAGAAACGCAATAAAAGTGTAGAGAAACCCTAAAGTCTCATCTGATGGAAAAACAAGTCCATGTACTGTACCTTGGGGTTGAGGTCAAAGAAGCTGTGGTATTTAAACCGCAGGAGGAGCACCTCGTTCTCCTTGACATCCTGCTCCATCAGAGACCTGGACGAGTCCAGCCACCTTCACACACACGAGAAATAAAACACACCATATTTGACAGAACAGTGACTGTCACACTTCTGAAAGAAGGTTCCACAAACAGAATAAAAGTTGTGAAACAGGGGCCAGTTGCACTACAGCAGACAAGACTGGTGCTAGATGGTTATTATTAGGGCGACTCACCCCTGGTTGATCTTGGCCTTGTCCAGGAGGGACTGGGACTTGTAGAGTTTAGCCAGGATATCGGGCGAGGATATTGGCTGGCTGACAGCAAGGATGCTGGGATTGCCCTCAGAAAGGGGGCTATCTCCGAACCAGGCGGTGGTGGGGGACAGGGGGCTGCCGTCTCTGGAGTCATAAGTGGGGGTCATAGTCTTACTGTACAGGCCTGGACTGGAGTAGATGCTTCCTGCAAACCAAACACGTTTTGTACCCTGGGTTAGACTAAGGAATGTTGGGCTCAATTCCATTTCAGTTGGAGAGTGATTGAAATTCCAATTATATTTTTATTTTCAATTCTTAAATTGGAATTTCAATTCACTTCCTAAATTGAAATGATCCCAATTGTGTAAGTGACATCCACCAAGACAAAGACATATCACAAGTACCATACCTGCAAAACACTGAATATGATAAAACAGTCACAATACAGTCCCCTGCAACAGAAGGTACTGAACGTGTGAGTGTAGCGCAAAGCACAAGTGCCTCCAAAAAAAGTGAACATTGTTCCACAACACACACACACTTGCAGCCTGTGGTTGGTAGCACCAATCTGACAGGTGCTTGATGCCCTGCAATTGCTGTTGATGCGCTTTATCATGCACATGGTTCACACGATCATGATCACATGGTCCACAACCTGAGAGGTGCACAGAGCAACACTATACAGCACAACCAGCAACATATGAGAGGGGCAGTGGAGGGTGTTACACAAAAGTGTTAAAGCTAGCATCTCTCTGATTTGTTTGTGTTCCATTTAGGGGAAACCGGTAGATGTGCGTTTGGAGGGAGAGATTGGACTCCCTTGGCTGGAGAAGTGCTCATGTATAAAGAGTTGTGTGTGTATGAAAAAATAGAGTTCTATTCAGATTTAAGCCATTGATAATTGACCTAAGACATAAATAACCAATGTTAAACCATGACACTTCCTGTTGGCTAGCCTGTAGTAACAGCCCACACACTGACCAGGCCCCATTGGCCTGAAAAAGCAGGCAGGCCAAACCACTAACCACAATCTCAACAAGAAATGGCCTGTGTGTGTCTTATACAGTCAAAGTAATGAGAACAGCAAGGGTTTCTAGAAGGCTCTATAAAGGTCGACTCGTAAATGCAGGGAGGGAGGCAAGGCAGGTCAGCTAGAGTGCTGCTCTCCCATACGCTCACAGGAGGAATCCCAAACATCTAGGGAAAGCTGATAAGAGTATATACTGTCAGGCCAAAGTGGTTACTCCCAGCCGTTGACTTTCAGTGGGACAGTGCAAATGGGCTGGAGGGCACCAACTATATTAACATTTCCCAATCCTTCAACCCCCTTCACTGGGGACTGCTAGGGTCTGGAGGGGTAGACCACCCAGCGCTTTGTCACCATATAAAAGTGTCTTGTTTCGACACATGGCTTCTGTATGGATTTGGGATGGGGTTGGTCCATTTGAAATTGGGTGAATGTATTGTTGTGGACATACCATCCTTCTTCCAACCACTTAATAATTTTATTTCACTCTTCCTGGTACCTGCTGAGCAAACCGTGAACAGATTTCTAGCAAAACAAACAGTGAGCAAAGCTGGTTTTAGTGAGCTTGGTTCTGTCGGAGTGAGGCAAAGCTTATCTTGTAACCAGAGTCAGCTGATTTCCTCAGTCAGGTGACAAGGGCAGCAGCGGGCTTCCTATGGATACAGCCTTGTCAGGTGACCAGACCATCACTCCAGCTGAGGGGTGAGGGGGGTAAGGGAAACGGGAGGCCGTGAGGAAGGGGAGAAAGCAGACAGAAGACCAGGAGAAACCTTACCTTTGACCGGCCCAATGTAAATGATCTCAGAGGCTGGAGTGGGAAAAGAGAAAAAAGAGGAAGGGAAGGAAAGCAGAGGAAAAGGAGGAAGGGAAGGAAAGCAGAGGAAAAGGAGGAAGGGAAGGAAAGCAGAGGAAAAGGAGGAAGGGAAGGAAAGCAGAGGAAAAGGAGGAAGGGAAGGAAAGCAGAGGAAAAGGAACAAGAGGACAGATTAAAAGAGACATTACAACAGACATTAAAACAAGGAGGTATTTAAAAGAGGAAAAAGGAAGAAAAAGAAGAGTAGGAGTTACTGGCACTGCCAGTATGCCAATCGAACCAGCCCTAGATTAGATCCCGTTGCCCCCTCAGCAGAGGAGAAAGGAACGTGGTATGGCAAACCATGGACAGTTCCTATCAAATTTCAATTGAAAAGCCAGGCAGGGCAGGGTGTTCGTTGGAATGACCCAGTGCTACATAACACACCTACTGAAATTTAAGTCCTGGACATAACTTTACATGATAAGAATATTGTAGAGCTGATCTGAAAGGAACAGCAGAGTAGCAGACCCCATGGCAGAGGAGCAGCAAGCATGGTCTTAGTCCTAGTTCTGTGTCATAGTCAACTTTTAGTAATATGGATAGTAACAACATTCCTGTTTCTGTTAATGGAATGTGTGGGGGGTCTGGGATTTTCTAGTGACACCGTAGACATGTGGGTGGAGATGGGTTGTGGTTTTAGAGTCAGAACTGACTCGTTCTAAACACGATCTGGATCAACCCAAAACATCCTGCTTGGTCAAGGGTGAACTTCTGAAGTCAAATCTTGCCAACTGATCTTGACCGGAGTATTGCCCCTTCACCCGGTTTCCTCTGTGGTCCAGTGAGTGTTGGGAAGGAGATAAGGAGTTATCAGGTCAAGGTCAGAGGCAACAGAGGGCCTCCTTCAGTATGGGTGGAATGAGCGGGACTGTTGGGAAAGGCAGTGGCTGAGCACCATACAGATAGCATCAAATGTAAGGAAGAGGCTGTGTGCGCACACACACACACACACACACACACACACACACAGCATCGTAGGACTGGGCCTTGTGATTCCCATCAGGCGGCCACAGCCCTTCCCAGAGGGGAAGCAACACAACAGTCAGAAATTAACTCCCAGCATCTCGGCCATGAAACACTGCACATTAAACATTTACTCACTCCTACCATCTGAGCTGGGGGGAGGTGTGCGCACACGTTTTTCTGAGTTTTTTTTATCCTAAAGCAATTTTGATTCATTTTAGAAACCCCTGGCGAACTACTAACATTGATATCCTATTGATCTGTGTGGTGATATTTGGGGCAATACCAGTCACACACACACCTGTTCAAAAGAATGGGGTCACATAGAAATGTCCTTGTTTTGAAAGAAAACCACATTTTTTGTCCATTAAAATAACATCAAATTTATCAGAAACACAGTGCATTGCCAAGAAAATGAAGATCTCATACAACGCTGTGTACTACTCCCTTCACCGAACAGTGCAAACTGGCTCTAAGCAGAATAGAAAGAGGAGTGGCTAATGTGAAGAGGTGTCGCCGGGATGCTGGCGTTCACATTAGCCACTCCTCTTTCTATTCTGGTTAGAGCCAGTTTGCACTGTTCTGTGAAGGGAGTAGTACACAGCGTTGTACGAGATCTTCAGTTTCTTGGCATATTCTCGCATGGAATAGCCTTCATCTCTCAGAACAAGAATAGACTGATGAGTTTCAGAAGAAAGTGCTTTGTTTCCGGCCATTTTGAGCCTGTAATCGAACCCACAAATGCTGATGCTCCAGATACTCAACGAGTCTAAAGAAGGCCAGTTTAATTGCTTCTTCAAATCAGAAATACAGTTTTAGGCTGTGCTAACAATTGCAAAAGGGCTTTCTAATGATCAATTATCATTTTAAAATGATCAACTTGAATTAGCTAACAATGTGCCATTGGAACACAGGAGTGATGGTTGCTGATAATGGACCTCTGTACGCCTATGTTGATATTCCATTAAAAAATATAGAAAGTTTTAAAAGGCCGTTTCCAGCTACAACAGTCGTTTACAACATTAATGAATCTGATCAATTTGAGATTATATACACAAAAAAAGCTTTTCTTTCAAAAACAAGGACATTTCTAAGTGACCTCAAACTTTTGAACAGCAGTGTATATACAGTTGAAGTCGGAAGTATACATGCAGATAAACCATATAGATTTAAAAACTCAGTTTTTCACAATTCTTGACATTTAATCCTAGTAAAAATTCCCTGTTTTAGGTCAGTTAGGATCACCACATTTTAACCTCTTGAAACTCTAGGGGCGCTATATCATTTTTGGATAAAAAGACGTGCCCGTTTTAAGCAAGATATTTTGTCACAAAAAGATGCGACTATGCATATAATTGGTAGCTTTGGAAAGAAAACTCTGACGTTTCCAGAACTGCAAAGATATTTTCTGTGCGTGCCCTAGAACGTGAGCTACAGGCAAAACCAAGATGAAACGGCATCCAGGAAATGAGCAGGATTTTTGAGGCTCCGTTTTCCATGGTCTCCTTATATGGCTGTGAATGCGAGAGGAATGAGTCTGCCCTTTCTGTCGTTTCCCCAAGGTGTCTGCAGCATTGTGACGTATTTGTAGGCATATCATTGGAAGATTGACCATAAGAGACCACATTTACCAGGTGTCCGCCCGGTGTCCTGCGCCGAAATTGGTGCGCAAACCTCAGCTGCAAGTATTTTTCCATGGAATTCAGAGAAGAAAGCAGGCTTCCACGAACGATATATCAATGAAGAGATATGTGAAAAAACACCTTGAGGATTGATTCCAAACAACGTTTGCCATGTTTCGGTCGATATTATGGAGTTAATTCGGAAAAAGTTTGACGTTGTTGGTGACTGAATTTTCGGTTCGTTTCGGTAGCCAAATGTGATGTACAAAACGGAGCGATTTCTCCTACACAAAGATGCTTTCAGGAAAAACTGAACATTTGCTATGTAACTGAGAGTCTCCTCATTGAAAACATCCGAAGCTCTTCAAAGGTAAATGATTTTATTTATTTGGTTATCTGGTTTTTGTGAAAATGTTGCGTGCTAAATGCTACTCAAAATGCTAAGCTAGCTTAGCATACTCTTACACAAATTAGTGAATAGCGATGGTTCAAAAGCATATTTTGAAAATCTGAGATGACAGTGTTGTTAAGAAAAGGCTAAGCTTTAGAGCAGGCGCATTATTTTCATTTTATTTGCGATTTTCAGAAATCGTTAACTTTACATTATGCTAATGAGCTTGAGGCTATAACTGTATACAGGTTTTTTTTCATAGCCAAACGTGAACAAAACGGAGCGATTTGTCCTACACAAATAATATTTTTTTGAAAAACTGAACATTTGCTATCTGAGAGTCTCCTCATTGAAAACATCTGAAGTTCTTCAAAGGTAAATGATTTTATTTGAATTATTTTCTTGTTTTTGTGAAAATGTTGCTGGCTGAATTCTAGGCTTATAGCCATGTTAGCAATCAATACTCTTACACAAATGCTTGTTTAGCTATGGTTGAAAAGCATATTTTGAAAATCTGAGATGACAGTGTTGTTAACAAAAGTCTAAGCTTGAGAGCAAATATATTTATTTCATTTCATTTGCGATTTTCATGAATAGTTAACGTTGCGTTATGCTAATGAGCTTGAGGCTATAAATAGAATCCCGGATCCGGGATTGCGCGACGCAACAGGTTAAGAATGTGAAATGTCAGAATAATAAGAGAGAATGAAAGTAAAGCGAGAATTAAAGCAACATCTCAAGACATCAGTCAGGAAGTTGCTGCTTGGTCGCGAATGGGTTTTCCAAATGGACAATGACCCCAAGCATACTTCCAAAGTTGTGGCAAAATGGCTTATTTATTTATTTATTTAACCAGGTAGGCTAGTTGAGAACAAGTTCTCATTTGCAACTGCGACCTGGCCAAGATAAAGCACAGCAGTGTGAACAGACAACAGAGTTACACATGGAGTAAACAATTAACAAGTCAATAACACAGTGGAAAAAAGGGGAGTCTATATACATTGTGTGCAAAAGGCATGAGGAGGTAGGCGAATAATTACAATTTTGCAGATTAACACTGGAGTGATAAATGATCAGATGGTCATGTACAGGTAGAGATATTGGTGTGCAAAAGAGCAGAAAGGTAAATAAATAAAAACAGTATGGGGATGAGGTAGGTGAAAATGGGTGGGCTATTTACCAATAGACTATGTACAGCTGCAGCGATCGGTTAGCTGCTCAGATAGCCGATGTTTGAAGTTGGTGAGGGAGATAAGTCCCCAACTTCAGGGATTTTTGCAATTCGTTCCAGTCACAGGCAGCAGAGTACAGGAACGAAAGGCGGCCAAATGAGGTGTTGGCTTTAGGGATGATCAGTGAGATACACCTGCTGGAGCGCGTGCTACGGATGGGTGTTGCCATCGTGACCAGTGAACTGAGATAAGGCGGAGCTTTATCTAGCATGGACTTGTAGAAGTCGAGGATCGGTAGGATAGTCAGGTTTACTAGGGTAAGTTTGGCGGCGTGAGTGAAGGAGGCTTTGTTGCACAGTGTCCAAGGATGGGCCGGAAGTATATAGAATGGTGTCGTCTGCGTAGAGGTGGATCAGGGAATCGCCCGCAGCAAGAGCAACATCATTGATATATACAGAGAAAAGAGTCGGCCCGAGAATTGAACCCTGTGGCACCCCCATAGAGACTGCCAGAGGACCGGACAGCATGCCTTCCGATTTGACACACTGAACTCTGTCTGCAAAGTAATTGGTGAACCAGGCAAGGCAGTCATCCGAAAAACCGAGGCTACTGAGTCTGCCGATAAGAATATGGTGATTGACAGAGTCGAAAGCCTTGGCAAGGTCGATGAAGACGGCTGCACAGTACTGTCTTTTATTGATGGCGGTTATGATATCGTTTAGTACCTTGAGTGTGGCTGAGGTGCACCCGTGACCGGCTCGGAAACCAGATTGCACAGCGGTGGGATTCGAGATGGTCAGTGACCTGTTTGTTGACTTGGCTTTCGACTTGGCTTTCGAAGACCTTAGATAGGCAGGGCAGGATGGATATAGGTCTGTAACAGTTTGGGTCCAGGGTGTCTCCCCCTTTGAAGAGGGGGATGACTGCAGCAGCTTTCCAATCCTTGGGGATCTCAGACGATATGAAAGAGAGGTTGAACAGGCTGGTAATAGGGGTTGCGACAATGGCGGCGGATAGTTTCAGAAATAGAGGGTCCAGATTGTCAAGCCCAGCTGATTTGTACGGGTCCAGGTTTTGCAGCTCTTTCAGAACATCTGCTATCTGGATTTGGGTAAAGGAGAACCTGGAGAGGCTTGGGCGAGGAGCTGCGGGGGGGGCTGTTGGCCGAGGTTGGAGTAGCCAGGCGGAAGGCATGGCCAGCCGTTGAGAAATGCTTGTTGAAGTTTTTGATAATCATGGATTTATCGGTGGTGACCGTGTTACCTAGCCTCAGTGCAGTGGGCAGCTGGAAGGAGGTGCTCTTGTTCTCCATGGACTTCAGTGTCCCAGAACTTTTTGGAGTTGGAGCTACAGGATGCAAACTTCTGCCTGAAGAAGCTGGCCTTAGCTTTCCTGACTGACTGCGTGTATTGGTTCCTGACTTCCCTGAACAGTTGCATATCGCGGGGACTATTTGACATCAAAGTCAAGGTATTGGAGTGGCCATCACAAAGCCCTGACATCAATCCTATAGAACATTTGTGGGCAGAACTGAAAAAGTGTGTGCAAGCAAGGAGGCCTACAAACCCGGCTCGGTTACACCAGCTCTGTCAGGAAAAATGGGCCAAAATTCACCCAACTTATTGTGGGAAGCTTGTGGAAGGCTACTCAAAATGTTTGACCCAAGTTAAACAATTTAAAGGCAATGCTACCAAATACTAATTGAATGTATGTAAGCTTCTGACCCACTGGGAATGTGATGAAAGAAATAAAAGCTGAAATAAATCCCTCTACTATTATTCTGACATTTCACTTTCTTAAAATAAAGTGGTGATCCTAACTGACCTAAGACGGGACATTTTTACTAGGATTAAATGTCAGGAATTGTGAAAAACTGAGTTTAAAATGTTTTTGGCCAAGGTATATGTAAACTTCTGACTTCAACTGTATAATATAAATAAAAAGGTGTAACTCAAGGAATTAGGGAAACTCTGCTTTTATTCTAATACTCAGAAAAAGTAAGACTATTTCACAGGATCACCCATGGAGTCAAATGGCAATGGGAATCCACAAGCATAGAATGGACATAAAGCATCGAAGAGCCAAGAGTCAGAGGTTGTTGGCTTAATGTCCCTTCTCCCCCCTCTCCTGCCACTCTCACCCCTTCTGTCCCCTTTTCTCACCCCCTCCTTGAGCGTACAGGCTGTGTATGCATGTTTGGGATGGTGGGCCAAGTAGATACAGGGGCAGGGCTGGGACAATGGAGGCCCATTCACACTGCCTTAGCATTATCAACGCTGGCTAACACTGCATAGATACCACAGCACAGCACCATGTTCCTCCTCCTTCCTCACATCACTGTAGCAAATTCACTGACAGGGCTAGCAGGCGGGAGGAGAAGTGGCCACGTGTAGCTATTGCTCTGCAGCCTGGTTTGAGTTTAAAATGGCAGGCTGACCAACTATGCAAGGAATCTCAACCATTCACTCCCTCCCTGCCAAGGAGTAAGGAACCCAGAGTCTGCAAATCATACCCTTACTCC
Source organism: Oncorhynchus masou masou (assembly GCF_036934945.1). Classification (NCBI taxonomy): domain Eukaryota; kingdom Metazoa; phylum Chordata; class Actinopteri; order Salmoniformes; family Salmonidae; genus Oncorhynchus; species Oncorhynchus masou. The sequence goes on from NC_088243.1 coordinate 23,950,786, forward strand.
TCAAACTCAGTCTTATTTAGGCAGATAACACACAAAAAAAACAAAAACATTTTGTTTGACTGTTTTTAACCCCTATGGGTGGTTATAGGTAGAGGGATAGATACTCCAAGACAAAGGATGCTATTCAACCGGTTATTGGACTGTGAAGACTTGATTCCATCGTGGACATTCCAGGAGTGGAAGTGTAACCAGAATTCTCCAGATTTACAGACCTTTCATGGTAGTATAATGAAAGGATTTTCCTCCAATCAAGGTAAGGTCCCTGGTACAGTTGCATCCCTTATATTATTAATTTATTTCATCAGAGCAGCACATGAGAGCCACAGAACCAGGACTGTGTTAAAGACATAGATTAGCCCAGCTGCAAACCGCTAACAGGCATAGTGTTTAGACAGTCTCCACAGGCTAGAAAGCATATGCCAACTGGGTTAGCATCCATAGGCCCAGCCAGTAGGATACTATGGAGTAGAAGGCTGTTGGAGATGGGGTTCAGGGTAGGCATTGTGTGTTTGAGGTAAATGAGTGAAACTTACTACCTGATCCAGGGGTGAGCAGTGGCCCCTCCAGCTCCAGAGCTGCCTCCTCAGCCTCCTCCAGCTTTTTCTTCTTCTTCTTGGGGTCGCGGGGCTTACGCAGCAGAGACGCCTCCTCTGGATGACGGATGTCTAGAGAGGGAGACACCGAGAGAGAAACAGAGACGAGTTACAAGAAATCCAAAACAGTGTCCCGGTGCTTCAAGTCTGACACCTACAGGCTCCAGAACAGCTTATCCCCTTGCCATAAGACTGATAAATACCTAACAACATGACTACACAGACAGTTGAACCCTGTATTTTAATTCTTATGTCTCGATGCACACTCAAAGGGCCCTACACACTTACGCACTCTGACACCAACACACTAAAATTGCTCACACACACACAATATGCAGATACATGTATGCTGACTCTATACACACACACACACCCAGCCAGATACAATCATATACACTGCTGCTACTCTGTTTATCATATATCCTGATGCCTAGTCACCTTACCCCTATACATACAGTGCATTCAAAAGGTATTTGTTCCACATTTTATTACAGAAATACCTTATTTACATACGTATTCAGACCCTTTGCTATGAGACTTGAAATTGAGCTCAGGTACATCCTGTTTACATTGGTCATACCTGATGTGATGGTGTGTCACTGCCCTGGTTTACGGATAGCAGGTAGGAGTCTTTCAACTCCAGGCCTCACATGAACCACACCGTTGACTTAAAGAATTAGAATAGGAGGTAGGCAAACCCAGCACAAAGACGATATGAGAAAGACCGATAGAAAGAGTTGGAGAGAATCAGAGAGAGCTGTGCACAAGGGGAGGACTCCAACACCCCCCTAACCTTCCCCAAACGAGAGGGGTGGGGATGTGTAGTCGACTAACTGCATATGTACATAGAGCTGGCACAATAATTGTGTAACCGACGATTATGGATGAAGACCATCATGAACATAAAATAACAGTTAAATGAATAATAAATCATTTTTGGGGGTTTTGAGTTGTTTGTTCCACATGAACCTGACTGAAGACGGGACAGCCAGGCATTCGTGCGGTTGAGTCCATTTCCGCGGTAACATGGACTCTTTACAAGGTGATGAAACGTCATTGCTCCTTGCTGAAAGGTTGGTGCTATACGGTATCCTTGGTACATCTCTAAAACCTACCCATTTTAAATTGCAACTTCAAATGGGGTAATGTCAGAGTTGTGAGGTCCCAATAATCCCAGATATCATGGACCCTTGCTGAAACAAACATGCAGCAGCAGCACATGCAGTCAGGGGGAGAAAATGTGAGTCAGGAAAAAAAGCAAACAATTAAAACAAGTAGAAAAATGCTATTCAAACAATTATACCGGTGACCGCGGTCATTTCACTGACCAATAAAAGCCATTCAAAATTCCATGACCGTCACAGCCCTACACGAACACACACTAAATACGCTGCAGTGTGAAGTGCAGCAGCTCCACTGATATCACACAATGTCAGTGTTGAGCAGCAGTCACTAAATAATGAGCTGTTTGTAATATGTCATGTCATAACACCATAGACTTCTTCACGACATACTGGATGAGAGACTAGCTGAGAGGCACCAGATGGCATAAACAACTACATATCAGATCTTGTGTATCTGTACATGCATGTGTATATCAAAAGACTAGCTGAGAAGTAAACAGTCACATTGCAGTTCACAGTTTGAGGGTGTGTGTGTGTGTGTGTGTGTGTGTGTAATTAAACTATGCTGGGAGCTCTGTTTAAAGTCTCCTCTGACAGGCACAGATACAGCAGACCTGATATAATGAGTAAAACAGAGCTGCATACTCCTCTCTCCGTGTTGGCTGAGGAGGCCAGGGAACCATCACTCAACATTCATCTCCAGCGTTCAGGACATTTTTGGGACGGCACTGAGGAGCTAGCTGAATCTGCCAGAATGCATCTGGAAAAGATAGATGTGCACTGTCTAGATTCTAAAAGCACAGCTGGGGTAAATGGCTGTGCTGTCTCTTGTCTATGCTTCTACTCTCATTTAAGGAGATGGTGGTTGTGACTTAGGAATTTAACTGTCATTTTGTCCTATATTTGCCCGTTTTAAAACCTCACTCCCTATTTTCCATTGCTGGGGAGGAACATGTATGTGTGGGATAGAGGGAGAGTAGTTTGTTTAGTTAGTGTTACTGTGGCAAAAAGCACTAAGAACAAACCAGACGGTAGCCCTCCCTCTATAGCCTTTCCTCCCTCCCTCTATAGCCTTTCCTCCCTCCCTCTCCTTCTTCCGCCCTCTTGCATTGCAGCACAAGCCCTGTGCCCTTATACAGCCATTTGAGTGCAGACGGGCTACCTAGCCTTAGCACTGCTGAGCACAGAGGAGTGAGTCAAGAAGTGTGTCAACGGGAGTTGCACCAAAGCGTCATGTTCTGTTACCCACATAACTGTTTGGTATTGGAAATGGCTACGTTTGACCCCAGCACCTGCAAGAGATGGGCTGAACAAAGAATGGACAGAGCCCTTCTTTTCATCAGTCACATGAAAGGAGGAGAGGAATGCAGGCCCCTGATGCAGCCTGCCAATACTGAGGAGGAGGAGAGGAATGCAGGCCCCTGATGCAGCCTGCCAATACTGAGAAGGAGGAGAGGAATGCAGGCCCCTGATGCAGCCTGCCAATACTGAGGAGGAGGAGAGGAATGCAGGCCCCTGATGCAGCCTGCCAATACTGAGAAGGAGGAGAGGAATGCAGGCCCCTGATGCAGCCTGCCAATACTGAGAAGGAGGAGAGGAATGCAGGCCCCTGATGCAGCCTGCCAATACTGAGAAGGAGGAGAAGAATGCAGGCCCCTGATGCAGCCTGCCAATACTGAGGAGGAGGAGAGGAATGCAGGCCCCCCTGATGCAGCCTGCCAATACTGAGAAGGAGGAGAGGAATGCAGGCCCCTGATGCAGCCTGCCAATACTGAGAAGGAGGAGAGGAATGCAGGCCCCTGATGCAGCCTGCCAATACTGAGAAGGAGGAGAGGAATGCAGGCCCCTGATGCAGCCTGCCAATACTGAGAAGGAGGAGAGGAATGCAGGCCCCTGATGCAGCCTGCCAATACTGAGAAGGAGGAGGAATGCAGGCCCCTGATGCAGCCTGCCAATACTGAGAAGGAGGAGAGGAATGCAGGCCCCTGATGCAGCCTGCCAATACTGAGAAGGAGGAGAGGAATGCAGGCCCCTGATGCAGCCTGCCAATACTGAGGAGGAGGAGAGGAATGCAGGCCCCTGATGCAGCCTGCCAATACTGAGAAGGAGGAGTGGAATGCAGGCCCCTGATGCAGCCTGCCAATACTGAGAAGGAGGAGAGGAATGCAGGCCCCTGATGCAGCCTGCCAATACTGAGGAGGAGGAGAGGAATGCAGGCCCCTGATGCAGCCTGCCAATACTGAGAAGGAGGAGAAGAATGTAGGCCCCTGATGCAGCCTGCCAATACTGAGAAGGAGGAGAGGAATGCAGGCCCCTGATGCAGCCTGCCAATACTGAGAAGGAGGAGAGGAATGCAGGCCCCTGATGCAGCCTGCCAATACTGAGAAGGAGGAGAGGAATGCAGGCCCCTGATGCAGCCTGCCAATACTGAGAAGGAGGAGAGGAATGCAGGCCCCTGATGCAGCCTGCCAATACTGAGAAGGAGGAGAGGAATGCAGGCCCCTGATGCAGCCTGCCAATACTGAGGAGGAGGAGAGGAATGCAGGAATGAGAAGGAGAGGAATACAGGCCCCTGATGCAGCCTGCCAATACTGAGGAGGAGGAGAGGCCAATACTGAGGAGGAGGAGAGGAAGGCCCCTGATGCAGCCTGCCAATACTGAGGAGGAGGAGAGGAATGCAGGCCCCTGATGCAGCCTGCCAATACTGAGGAGGAGGAGAGGAATGCAGGCCCCTGATGCAGCCTGCCAATACTGAGGAGGAGGAGAGGAATGCAGGCCCCTGATGCAGCCTGCCAATACTGAGGAGGAGGAGAGGAATGCAGGCCCCTGATGCAGCCTGCCAATACTGAGGAGGAGGAGAGGAATGCAGGCCCCTGATGCAGCCTGCCAATACTGAGGAGGAGGAGAGGAATGCAGGCCCCTGATGCAGCCTGCCAATACTGAGAAGGAGGAGAGGAATGCAGGCCCCTGATGCAGCCTGCCAATACTGAGAAGGAGGAGAGAATGCAGGCCCCTGATGCAGCCTGCCAATACTGAGAAGGAGGAGAGGAATGCAGGCCCCTGATGCAGCCTGCCAATACTGAGAAGGAGGAGAGGAATGCAGGCCCCTGATGCAGCCTGCCAATACTGAGAAGGAGGAGAGGAATGCAGGCCCCTGATGCAGCCTGCCAATACTGAGAAGGAGGAGAGGAATGCAGGCCCCTGATGCAGCCTGCCAATACTGAGAAGGAGGAGAGGAATGCAGGCCCCTGATGCAGCCTGCCAATACTGAGAAGGAGGAGAGGAATGCAGGCCCCTGATGCAGCCTGCCAATACTGAGAAGGAGGAGAGGAATGCAGGCCCCTGATGCAGCCTGCCAATACTGAGAAGGAGGAGAGGGAATGCAGGCCCCTGATGCAGCCTGCCAATACTGAGAAGGAGGAGAGGAATGCAGGCCCCTGATGCAGCCTGCCAATACTGAGAAGGAGGAGAGGAATGCAGGCCCCTGATGCAGCCTGCCAATACTGAGAAGGAGGAGAGGAATGCAGGCCCCTGATGCAGCCTGCCAATACTGAGAAGGAGGAGAGGAATGCAGGCCCCTGATGCAGCCTGCCAATACTGATACAGGCCCCTGATGCAGCCTGCCAATACAGAAGGAGGAGAGGAATGCAGGCCCCTGATGCAGCCTGCCAATACTGAGAAGGAGTGGAATGCAGGCCCCTGATGCAGCCTGCCAATACTGAGGAGGAGGAGAGGAATGCAGGCCCCTGATGCAGCCTGCCAATACTGAGGAGGAGGAGAGGAATGCAGGCCCCTGATGCAGCCTGCCAATACTGAGAAGGAGGAGAGGAATGCAGGCCCCTGATGCAGCCTGCCAATACTGAGAAGGAGGAGAGGAATGCAGGCCCCTGATGCAGCCTGCCAATACTGAGGAGGAGAGGAATGCAGGCCCCTGATGCAGCCTGCCAATACTGAGAAGGAGGAGAGGAATGCAGGCCCCTGATGCAGCCTGCCAATACTGAGAAGGAGGAGAGGAATGCAGGCCCCTGATGCAGCCTGCCAATACTGAGGAGGAGGAGAGGAATGCAGGCCCCTGATGCAGCCTGCCAATACTGAGAAGGAGAGGAGAGAGGGCGAGGCAGAAAGAGGATAGGGTGCAGGACGAAGTGATAATGCCATACCAACCAGAGCTCTGCAGGTGGTGCTGAAGCTGACGTAAGACACTGAACTACGGTCAGTTTTGCATTATATGCACTAATATGACTTGGGGTAGTTGAGCTGATCCTAGATCTGTGGCTAAGGACAACTTCTACCCAGAGCCAAGCAGAATGGGGTACCAGAGCAAGGCTGCAAAGCTCGATAAGTGGTTAAAAAACATGACGCTCACAAAATAAGAAACATCTTAAATCCAATCCTTTTGACAATATCCAGGGTGCCAGCTCAGCAGTAGAGTAGTAAGAACAGATGACTCATCGCTATGGGAGTGAGACCCACCACACAGAACCATTTACATTTTAGCAGACACTTAGCCAGATCGACATATGATGACTTCTAAATTATGACTAGGGACAGGAGCTTTTGTGGATGGACGAACAAACATACAATGTTAATAGATTGATATTCAAGCTAGTGTGTTCATTTTGGGTAGAAATAAAACTGAGGTCAAACCACACATATTTGATCAACATCCAGGCCTTGACACTTTGGACAGTGAACCAGACCACAGTGTGATGGTCCACAAATGAACTGGACCACAATAGACCGCAGTAAACTGTTGATAGAACGCTGGTCAACTACACCAGAGGACAGAGCCTGGGAACTGACATTACACCTCTCCTTCTATCCCTTAATTTATCGTCTATACATTCCTATCAGTTCTTCGCTCCCAAGTGAAACAGGCCAGCCAGCTCTGAGCAGAGTGGAGAGACCAAGTGAAGCAGCAGGACTGACAAACTAACTGCTCGTCTAGACTGCCCCATTGGTCAGAACCTGATAGAGACTAAGGCCTACCTCTAACACCTCAGGCTGCCAGGTCAGGTCCCACAGTCAGTCGTGTACAAGTCAGATGTGATGGCCAACATTTCCTGGCGGTCTTCCTTGGTGGAATGGAAGAGGCCTCAGCTTGCTGTGAGTGCTTGAGGATCCTATAATAATCACGCTCTCGGTGTGCAACACCTCCACTGTAAACTAAATCAGCACGAGGGAAACAAATACCTTATAGAAGAGAACAGAATATAACCAAACATTTAGACTTTCCTCTTATATCAAGAGGTCACTAACTATAATAATAGTGCATCAACCCGATTCATTTAACAAACCACCAGTAGGCTAAAGCAGTCCCCTTCCCTACACCCCTGTGTAGCGCCCATACTGGGCTTCCCTCTGCAGACAGAAAGGGTGGCAGAGATGCGCACCAACATTTCTGCTGCGGACTGTGATCTCGCCGTCTCTGAGGCAGACAAGCCGCACAACCGTGTCATGGTTGACACCTCGTCTGTCGCCCACTATAGATCAGTTTTACACACCTGGCCCAGGTCTGTCCTTTGGGCAATATGGGGTAGTAGCACTACTGGCACACAATGCCAGCTTTAAAGAAATCAGGGAAAAACATTTACTAGACTGGCTCAGAGTATGAAGGATAAACACGCTTTTTCACCATCCAAGTTATGAAATCGTCTCCCCTTCAATGACTGAGACAAGCCAAATAAACAACATTGTGCAGGATCACAGAGCTGCCAGTGACTCATTGATAGTACTAAGACAGTTAGAAAGCTGGAGCAGAGTGAAGGGGTCATTTTACTACGACGTTCTGATGAGTCTCACTGTCTGCACCATCTAGATGGACTGTCTGTGGGCTTGGCTGACTGGCCTCTAGCCAGCTGCTGTGGACATGGGAGAAAAGCAGCAGTGCTGTAATAATTTGATTGATCCCCCTCTCGAAATGTGTGTGTGATTCACATGGCTAGAGACTCCAGCTCTGTTACGCATCTGGTAAAGGGAGAAAGAGAGACGAAGGGAGCAAGAGAAGAGAGAATGACAAGTAGAGAGAGCGAAAGAAAGTGTTTGGATGTTAGCAATGTGTGTTCAGATAGTGTACTTTGTTTGTTTGGTCTGCACCAGGAAACAGCTACTGCATGACCAAAGACAAAAAAATCCCCTGCCTCCAAATCAATCATTATGAGGAAAGCAAGAGAGGGGGAATCAGACAAGAGTGGGAGTCAGTCTGAATGGTCAGTGTCTTGTACAGCTGCAAAGATAATACATCTCTATACCCGCTCCCCCTGTCTGCAGTGTCAGCCAGTTGGAAAGGCCTCCAGTCTTCCCTTCTTGGCCCTGCTTATTCTTCATTTCATTCCCCATGCTGTGCAGCGCTCTGACAGTCACACACAGGAAATTATTCAACTAAAAGTTCCCCAGATAATGAAAAATAAAATAGTTCCAGAAGAGGTCACCATAAGAATGATATGATTGAAAACTTCCCAGAGAGAGATGCACTGCATGTACCTCCCCAGCCACCGTAGGTCATGCGCCAAGTCAGCCAAGAGCAATTTGTCCTGAATTTCTCAAATGAAAAACAGATTTATTGTGGCAGAGGTAGACTCATTCCTAATGAGGACTGTACAGCAGAGGTGGGGGGAGGGTTCTGCTACTAGCCCTTTTCATTTAGTTATTCAGCCATCCCTGAATAAGAGTCACCCAGTTTATTTATACTCGAACAAATGTTATTTGTCCTTTCTCATTTCAAAGAAAATGAATTCATAGAGGGCCTCTTTTTGCCTTTCTAAATAAAAAACAAGGTTTCAGTGCTACCTGGAAGAGCCAACCATAACAGTAAAACAGCCATAACTCCTGAGCCGTGCCTTCTGAACAAAGGCCAGAAAGTGCCTGATGGAGGTTTCATATAGAAATCCTCACCTGCAGCTGCTGTCTTCATTTGAGACAGAGGGCTCTGGTTGGATCCGACATGGAGGAGTGACCGAGATCGGTGTTACAAGGTCAGGAGGGCATTAGGCTCCGATGTTTGACCTCTAACATTAGCTGACAGGGCCATAGGGCAGAGATATGGATAGAGGAAGGCTGTCTGCTGGTCGTCAGGGTGCAGGGCCTTGAGGGCTAAATCTAGACAGTAGTGTGTGTGTGTGTGTGTGTGTGTGTGTGTGTGTGTGTGTGTGTGTGTGTGTGTGTGTGTGGAGACAATATCCATCCCTGAATGTTTGAGTCATTCAGGTGCGTTAGATTGATAGACTGTTGACTAAACAGGCTTCAGACCATTTTTCACAGCTGTAGTTCAAGGACAGGTCTAGCAGAGGCAAGGTGCCTGAACAGTCCGTGTCACCTCTCCTGACAGGGAGCGTTGATTGCTGATAGCTCAGGCTCTGTTTGATAAACAACAAAAAGCTAAAGGGAAACAAAGAGCAGCAGCAGACATGCCTGGCTCAATGGGAGGCGGAAACACTTCCACTAGTTTGCCTAAAAATATACACAGTCAGTATTATGGCAAGGTTAGAAAGAGTACATACTGTACAGCAGGGATCATCAACTAGATTCAGCCACGGACCGAGTATTTCTTGAGCTGATGGTTGGGGGGGGGTATAATTACAAATCATTTGCAGACTGCAAGAGGCCCAAACAGTGGCGCAGCGGTCTAAGGCGTCACTACTGACCCGGGTTCGATCCCGGCCGCGACCGATGAGACCCATGAGGCGACGCACAACTGGCCCAGCATCGTCCGAGTTAAGGGGGGGGGGGGGTTTGGCCGGCCAGGATGTCCGTCTCCTTCGCGCTCTAGCGACTCCTGAACGCTGACACGGTCGCCAGTTGTACGGCGTTTCCTCTGACACACTGATGCGGATGGCTTCCGGGTTAAGCAAGCAGTGTGTCAAGAAGCATTGCGGCTTGACAGGTTGGTGTTTCGGAGGACACAAGGCTCTCGACCTTCGCCTCTCCCGAGTTCATACGGGAATTACAGCAATCACGAAATTGGGGAGAAAAAAAAAGGGGTAAAAAGTATTTTATTTCATTTTAAATAAAACGCCCAAACAGATAAGTTTGACTAAAACATCATTTCAAACCGTATATGATTACATCAGTCTATTATGCGTGGGAATACTTGGGAACAGATTTCTTAAATTAAAAATCACTTTCCTAGCATTTTTAAAGTCTTATGTTCAACAATGTAAATGCAAAAAAATACACATTGTTTTGCTCAGAAAACTTGGGGGGACCGCAGGCCACCAGTTGGGGAACGCTGTTGTACAGGACCATTGGTAGGATAGGGGCATTATTGAGTGTTGACAAAATGACTGGTGACTTACTGAAAGTCTTGCAGATGTCAGAGACGGCCTTGAAGACGCGGTCGGAGAAGTTGACCTTGACCTTCATGTGTTTCATGTTGGGCAGCTGCAGGCGCAGCAGCTTGTGCTGGGGGGTGAAGAGGAGCCGGGCGTCTGCCTGGATACCATACTTGTCCAGGGTCCAGTGGGTCTTCAGCAGCCACGTCTTCTTTTTCTCCCACCACAGGGCGTGGTCCGACCAGTCCTTCTTCACATCTGATGGAGGAAAGGAGAGGGTATTAGTTTGTCAGTCAGTGACCAGCACAACATTTATTTGCTTGTTGCATTGACTAGAACAAATCCTGAGCCAAAACACTGGATGACAGTTTCATAACTTTCAAAAGAGTTGAGGAACACAAACCTGTAATGTGTATGGAATTCACTGACTGGAATGACTTATGTACTGCCTACGGCCAAAATACTATATTCTTTCTAAACATATGACACGAACAGGCTTCATTATGATCAAATTAATTGAGACCATGCAAATGAAAGGAGAGCCTTGTATGTGTGTAACTGACAGGGTGATGTGACAACACCAAATGTGTCCCTCACGGGCAGAGGGTCACGTTTACGACCAGGGGGGTGAGGTTGAGAGAGAGGGCTCCTGAGGTATTTAGAGAAAGAGGGGGTGGGGAACTTAGTGAGTAGGAGGGGAAGTGTTTGAGGAGAAGGGGAAGAGTATGAAAGAGGTCGGCATTTCCATCGAAAAGGACCAATGAGCTCCATCACGTGAAGTTTTTGGAGCATATCAAATTGAAAGCTAAGAGTCTATTTTTGTGAAATGAAGCCATTTGTCATGACGTTGGCCTGGGGGTAGGTTTATGACAGTCATAAATACCGCTTTCCCCCTTTCTAGCCTACTGATGTTAACCAAGGGTTTTGCAAATGTAACATCAGAAGGTGGGGGGAAATGAACTATATTCTGGTATTCCGACCAATTGAACATATGCGGTGGTACTTAATGAATATGATGTCAGTTCGGTTGTCATCTGAGACATTCAATGATAAGATGACAAACTCTAGTGGAAAGTCGACAGAGTTATCAGATTCACATGGAATTGTTGAATCATTTCATATTGAAACATTTCAATTTAACGTGATGGGATGAAATGTGATTTTAGCTTCTAAAATGTGAGATTTGGGTTTTCAATAGATAGGGCTCTGCTCAATCAGTGGTCCGCCCCTGTGAAGGGACATGGGCTATAAAACTTCTCAAACACGCCCTCCTCTCCCTTCCTATATAAAGCCTTGACGACAATATAACCTCCTGTTCCGAGGATGTGAGGACGACAGTCCGATGTCAGAATGGTTCAGATAATAACTACAGAACGAAGCCAACATCAGCGTGAGCTTTGGTTGCGAATGGTATGAACTTTGAACTCTTATTCACTACAGAAGTGATACCTCCTAGCCGTTGAGTTAGTAAAAGCCGCTGAAAACGAGGTTCAGGAAGGAACAGACAGAGTATCCCGTCTACCACACAACGACGTTACTACAACGTATTCAATTTACCAGCAGAGACATTGTTCAAAGGACAAAGGACTCGGTTGGGCAACACGGCCTTCCATCTACCACCAACCAACCTACCTAAAGGCAGCTCAGAGTAAATATTTATTGCATTTTCCCTTTCCAAATGGGCGGTAATTTAGAATGCATAAGATACTGTATTTACGATAGCACAGCTTCGCCCTTTGTTCCTCAGTATTCCCGCTCTTTCACCCAGACCTTTTCTTTTGTGTAACCAGCTGTCATAAATGTTCCGCCCACTAGGGACGTTTTCCTTTATGACGTACTTTGTAATCAAGTTATGATTTAAATGTGTAATTCTGTGTGATTAGTTAGGTATTTAGTAAATAAATAATTAAACCCAATTTTGCATTGCTGATTCAACTTCTTAGCCAGGGTTTGTGCAGATATCTGAAAGTTGTAAATTCTTGGTTGAGACTGAAGATGAAGATTAAATGTTGACTGTTATTGATGTAAAATATTACTAGATCTTTAAGAGTTTATTCAGAAGATAACAGCTCTATAAATATTAGTTTGTGGTGCCCCAAATCTCTAGTTAATTACATTTACATGATTAGCTCAATCGGATATCATTAATTACGGAGAAATTATTTTATAGAATAGCATCACTTAATCCGGCATAGCCAAAGACACGACACAGATTAAAAAGAAATCCCCCATCTTAAAAGCAACTGAGACTAGTCAGGATCAAGGGAAAGGTGAGCGGAGCAATGTACAGAGAGATCCTTGATGAACACCCCAGTCTGAGGTCCTGAGCAGGTTAAGGTTCAACTTCATAAGTAAAGGCTTAACAGATGAAAAAAGGAGTCTTCGAAAACATTACCAGAAAATGCTTAAAAGGGTATCAGAAACATATCAAAACACAATGTCTACGTGTAGGCCCCTGCCAACTAATATCAACACATATATATTTAGTTTGATACATGTTTTACCTTCTTTTAGGTTTAAGAAATATTGCCTTATATATTTTGGTAACACAATTACATCTAATTCCTCTCCCACACTGAGGAAGGAAAATGAAAGTTCACAGAAGTGACAAGTAAATTAATGTTCATTAATTGTTTATGGGTCATTGAACAAGCATGAGAAACGGTGTTTAAACCCTTTACAATGAAGATCTGAAGTTATTTGGATTTTTACGAATTATCTTTGAAAGACCGGGTCCTGGAAAGGGGAGGTTTCTTTTTTTGGTGATTTTAGTTAACCGCACCTCAGATTGCAACCCAAATAAATGTTTCAGAAATCAAGTAACAGACATCAACATCAACTGTTCAGAGGAGACAGCGTGTCAGCCCTTCATGGTTGAATTGATGCAAAGAAACCACTACTAAAGGACACCAATAGAGGGAGACTTGCTTGTGCCAAGAAACAAGAAACATTGAGATTAAATTGGTGGAAATCTGTCCTTTGAGTGAGTCCAAATTTAAGATTTTACGCTCCAACCGCTGTGTCTTTGTGACGTAGAGTAGGTGAACGGATGATCTCAGCATGTGGTTCCCACCGTGAAGCATGGAAGAGGAGGTGGTGTGATGGTACTTTGCTGGTGACACTGTCGGTGTTTAGAATTCAAGGCACACTTAACCAGCATGGCTACCACAGCATTCTGCAGTGATACACCATCGCATCTGCTTTGCACTTAGTGGGACTATCATTTGTTTTTCAACAGGACAATGACCCAACACACCTCCAGGTTGTGTAAGGGCTATTTGACCAAGGAGAGTGATTGCGTGCTGCATCAAATGACCTGGCCTCCACAATCACCCGTTCTCAAACCAATTGAGATGATTTAGGATGAGTTGGACTGCAGAGTGAAGGAAAAGCAGCCAACAAGAGCTTAGCATACGCGGGAACTCCTTCAAGGCAGTTGGAAAAGCCTTCCACATGGTTGAGAGAATGCCAAGCGTGTGCAAAGCTGTCATCACAGCAATATATTTTGGTTAGTACACTTTTTTGGTTACTAAATGATGCCATGTGATATTTCATAATGAAGACGAAAAACTATTATTCTAAAATGTAGAAAATAGTAAAAAATAAAAGAAAGTGTCCAAACTTTTGACTGGTACTCCATGTTTCACAAGTCTGGATAGCACAGTACTGAGTACAGTCCAAGACAATACAGTAGTACAGTACAGATAGTACAATATACTGTACTGAACTATACATTACTCTGCTATGCTGTATTGTACTCCCCTGTGATGTCCAAACTTGTGAAACATGAGAATGGCATTCATATCCATAATTATACATTTCTGTGTAGTATAGATCAGGGACCATGACTTAATTACGCTACCGGGTGTAAATCCACTTCACTTACTTTAGTTCAGTAAGAAAAAAAAAAAGAGAGTTTTTCAAACTCAAGGGGCCATGTCTGACACCACAGTCTATCTGCAGAGCAGATATTTAACTCAGTTGCACCTCTACAGAAATTGCTAAAAAGTAGTCTGTGCAGAGAGTTGTTGAAAAACTGCATCCTTTGTTTACCGTGGAATTGCCCATAACACCGTGAGGATATCATGTTTTAAACCTCACTCTTTGTTCCAGAGTCACACAGTGATCCCAGTAATACCAGAGACATGTCACAAAGAACCTCTCACCTCCCAGTACACTGTCTGACGGGGGTTCACCACAATGAGTGTCCTTTGAGCGCGGTCTTCAGAAAGGTGAAAACCCCAGGGACTTGAGGCAACTGACAGCAGCTGGTTAAGGTCTGGGAGGGTGTCTCGCTGGTCTGGGAGGGGTGTCTATTGATCTGTTGCTCCTGTGTGAAGTGTTGGGGATACGTTTGAGAGCGATGTCCGAACTCTAAAGGACATCGCTCTCAAACGTATCCCCAACACTTCACAGAGGAGCAACAGATCAATAGACACCCCTCCCAGACCTGCAGGACCCCCCACTGGACCTACACAGAGGACCCACGCCAAGAGGAATTACATCCAGACCACCGCACACCCAGACACATCCACACCCCAACCAATCAACCCCCCCAACCATGCCCACACCCCATTTAGGCCCCCTCAGATCAGACCTATGCCACTCCTGCCCTTCCCATGCACTACACCCCCGCAAAGAGGGCCTCAACATGGAAGCCACACATACACCCAGATAGTGAGCGGGCAAACAGTCCCAACCCCCACTCTCACACTCACCCAAGCCAATGGCATGTACCAGATGCTCAGCAGGCTCTGCTCACACTTACTGGCCTGAGGCCAAACAACATTGAACACTCTGGAACAAAAAGCCTTCACTATATCATCCTGGAATATCCAAGGCCTGAGGTCATCTGCCTTTGGCCTGAAGAGCAGAAACCCGGACTTCACCAAAGAAATCGGTAATACAGACATTGTCATCCTGCAAGAAACCTGGTTTAGAGTAGACAGACCCACTGGTTGCCCTCTCGGTTATAGACAGCTGGTAGTCCCATCCACCAAACTACCAGGTATGAAACAGGGAAGGGACTCAGGGGGTATGCTAATTTGGTATAGAGCAGACCTAACTCACTCCATTAAATTAATCAAAACAGGAACATTCTACATTTGGCTAGAAATTCAAAAGGAAATTATCCTAACAGAGAAAAAATGTCCTCCTGTGTGCTACCTATATCCCCCCACTAGAATCCACATATTTTAATGAAGACAGCTTCTCCATCCTGGAGGGGGAAATCAATCATTTCCAGGCCCAGGGACATGTACTAGTCTGTGGCGACCTAAATGCCAGAACCGGACAAGAACCTGACACCCTCAGCACACAGGGGGACAAACACCTGCCTGGAGGTGACAGCATTCCCTCCCACATATGCCCCCCTAGGCACAACTATGACAACATAACCAACAAAAACGGGTCACAACTCCTGCAGCTCTGTCGCATGCTGGGTATGTACATAGTCAATGGTAGGCTTCGAGGGGACTCCTATGGTAGGTACACCTATAGCTCATCTCTTGGCAGTAGTACTGTAGACTACTTTATCACTGACCTCAACCCAGAGTCTCTCAGAGCGTTCACCGTCAGCCCACTGACACCCCTATCAGACCACAGCAAAATCACAGTCTACTTAAACAGAGCAATACTCAAATCATGAAGCATCAAAGCCAAAGGAACTGAGTAACATTAAGAAATGCTATAGATGGAAGGAATGCACTTTGGAAACCTACCAAAAAACAATTAGGCAACAACAAATTCAATCCCCTTTAGACAATTTCCTGGGTAAAACATTCCACTGTAATAGTGAAGGTGTAAACTTGGCAGTAGAAAATCTTAACAGTATATTTGACCTCTCAGCTTCCCTATCAAATCTAAAAATCTCAAATAGAAAACCGAAGAAAATTAACAACAATGACAAATGGTTTGATGAAGAACGCAAAAATCTAAGAAAGAAATTGAGAAACCTGTCCAACCAAAAACATAGAGACCCGGAAAACCTGAGTCTACGCCTTCACTATGGTGAATCACTAAAACAATACAGAAATACACTACGGAAAAAGAAGGAACAGCATGTCAGAAATCAGCTCAATGTAATTGAAGAATCCATAGACTAACCACTTCTGGGAAAATTGGAAAACACTAAACAACAAAGAATTATCTATCCAAAATGGAGATGTATGGGTAAACCACTTCTCCAATCTTTTTGGCTCTATAACAAAGAATAAAGAGCAAAAACATATACATGATCAAATACAGATCTTAGAATCAACTATTAAAGAATACCAGAACCCACTGGATTCTCCAATTACATTGAATGAGTTACAGGACAAAATAAAAACCCTCCAACCCAAAAAGGCCTGTGGTGTTGATGGTATCCTCAATGAAATGATCAAATATACAGACAACAAATTCCAATTGGCTATACTAAAACTCTTTAACATCATCCTTAGCTCTGGCATCTTCCCCAATATTTGGAACCAAGGACTGATCACCCCAATCCACAAAAATGGAGACAAATTTGACCCCAATAACTACCGTGGAATAAGCGTCAACAGTAACCTTGGGAAAATCCTCTGCATTATCATTAACAGCAGACTCGTACACTTCCTCAATGAAAACAATGTACTGAGCAAATGTCAAATTGGCTTTTTACCAAATTACCGTACAACAGACAGTGTACAGTGCCTTGCGAAGGTATTCGGCCCCCTTGAACTTTGCGACCTTTTGCCACATTTCAGGCTTCAAACATAGATATAAAACTGTATTTTTTTGTGAAGAATCGACAACAAGTGGGACACAATCATGAAGTGGAACGACATTTATTGGATATTTCAAACTTTTTAACAAATCAAAAACTGAAAAATTGGGCGTGCAAAATTATCAGCCCCCTTAAGTTAATACTTTGTAGCACCACCTTTTGCTGCGATTACAGCTGTAAGTCGCTTGGGGTATGTCTCTATCAGTTTTGCACACCGAGAGACTGAATTTTTTTCCCATTCCTCCTTGCAAAACAGCTTGAGCTCAGTGAGGTTGGATGGAGAGCATTTGTGAACAGCAGTTTTCAGTTCTTTCCACAGATTCTCGATTGGATTCAGGTCTGGACTTGGCCATTCTAACACCTGGATATGTTTATTTTTGAACCATTCCATTGTAGATTTTGCTTTATGTTTTGGATCATTGTCTTGTTGGAAGACAAATCTCCGTCCCAGTCTCAGGTCTTTTGCAGACTCCATCAGGTTTTCTTCCAGAATGGTCCTGTATTTGGCTCCATCCATCTCCCCATCAATTTTAACCATCTTCCCTGTCCCTGCTGACAAAAAGCAGGCCCAAACCATGATGCTGCCACCACCATGTTTGACAGTGGGGATGGTGTGTTCAGGGTGATGTGCTGTGTTGCTTTTACGCCAAACATAACGTTTTGCATTGTTGCCAAAAAGTTCAATTTTGGTTTCATCTCACCAGAGCACCTTCTTCCACATGTTTGGTGTGTCTCCCAGGTGGCTTGTGGCAAACTTTAAACAACACTTTTTATGGATATGTTTAAGAAATGGCTTTCTTCTTGCCACTCTTCCATAAAGGCCAGATTTGTGCAATATACGACTGATTGTTGTCCTATGGACAGAGTCTCCCACCTCAGCTGTAGATCTCTGCAGTTCATCCAGAGTGATCATGGGCCTCTTGGCTGCATCTCTGATCAGTCTTCTCCTTGTATGAGCTTAAAGTTTAGAGGGACGGCCAGGTCTTGGTAGATTTGCAGTGGTCTGATACTCCTTCCATTTCAATATTATCGCTTGCACAGTACTCCTTGGGATGTTTAAAAGCTTGGGAAATCTTTGTATCCAAATCCGGCTTTAAACTTCTTCACAAGAGTATCTCGGACCTGCCTGGTGTGTTCCTTGTTCTTCATGATGCTCTCTGCGCTTTTAACGGACCTCTGAGACTATCACAGTGCAGGTGCATTTATACGGAGACTTGATTACACACAGGTGGATTGTATTTATCATCATTAGTCATTTAGGTCAACATTGGATCATTCAGAGATCCTCACTGAACTTCTGGAGAGAGTTTGCTGCACTGAAAGTAAAGGGGCTGAATAATTTTGCACGTCCAATGTTTCAGTTTTTGATTTGTTAAAAAAGTTTGAAATATCCAATAAATGTCGTTCCACTTCATGATTGTGTCCCACTTGTTGATTCTTCACAAAAAAATACAGTTTTATATCTTTATGTTTGAAGCCTAAAATGTGGCAAAAGGTCAAAGTTCAAGGGGGGCGAATACTTTCGCAAGGCACTGTATTCACCCTGCACACCCTAATTGACAACCAAACAAACCAAAACAAAGGCAAAGTCTTCTCATGCTTTGTTGATTTCAAAAAAGCCTTTGACTCAATTTGGCATGAGGGTCTGCTATACAGGCTGATGGAAAGTGGTGTTGGGGGTAAAACATACGACATCATAAAATCCATGTACACAAACAACAAGTGTGCGGTTAAAAATTGGCAAAAAACACACCCACACCCGGCCTCACCCTACTAGAATCCGAAGTCAAATGTCCACTGTTTGCTGATGATTTGGTACTTCTGTCACCAACCAAGGAGGGCCTACAGCAGCACCTAGATCTTATGCACAGATTCTGTCAGACCTGGGCCCTGACAGTAAATCTCAGTAAGACCAAAATAATGGTGTTCCAAAAAAGGTCCAGTCACCAGGACCACAAATACAAATTCCATCTAGACACTGTTGCCCTAGAGCACACAAAAAAAACTATACATACCGTGGCCAAAACATCAGCGCCACAGGTAACTTCCACAAAGCTGTGAGCGACCTGAGAGACAAGGCAAGAAGGGCATTCTATGCCATCAAAAGGAACAAATTTCAACATACCAATTAGGATTTATGGTTGTGAGGTCTGGGGTCCGCTCACCAACCAAGACTTCACAAAATGGGACAAACACCAAATTGAGACTCTGCATGCAGAATTTGCTAAAATATCCTCCGTGTACAACGTAGAACACCAAATAATGCATGCAGAGCAGAATTAGGCCGATACCCACTAATTATCAAAATCCAGAAAAGAGCCGTTAAATTCTATAACCACCTAAAAGGAAGCGATTCCCAAACCTTCCACAACAAAGCCATCACCTACAGAGAGATGAACCTGGAGAAGAGTCCACTAAGCAAGCTGGTCCTGGGGCTCTGTTCAAACACACCCTACAGAGCCCCAGGACAGCAGCACAATTAGACCCAACCAAATCATGAGAAAACAAAAAGATAATTACTTGACACATTGGAAAGAATTAACAAAAAAACAGAGCAAACTAGAATGCTATTTGGCCCTACACAGAGAGTACACAGCGGCAGAATACCTTACCACTGTGACTGACCCAAAATTAAGGAAAGCTTTGACTATGTACAGACTCAGCGAGCATAGCCTTGCTATTGAGAAAGGCCGCCGTAGGCAGACATGGCTCTCAAGAGAAGACAGGCTGTGTGCTCACTGCCCACAAAATGAGGTGGAAACTGAGCTGCACTTCCTAACCTCCTGCCCAATATATGACCATAGAGAGACATATTTCCCTCAGATTACACAGATCCACAAAGAATTCGAAAAACTCCCATATCTACTGGGTGAAATTCCACAGTGTGCCATCAGAGCAGCAAGATTTGTGACCTGTTGACACGAGAAAAGGGCAACCAGTGAAGAACACGCACCATTGTAAATACAACCCATATCCATGCTTATTTATTTTATCCTGTGTCCTTTACCATTTGTGTGTGTGTATATGACATTTGTAATGTCTTTATTGTTTTGAAACTTCTGTATGTGTGATGTCTACTGTTAATTACCTTACTTCCTTAATTACCTACCTTACTTGCTTTGGCAATGTTAACACATGTTTCCCATGCCAATAAAGCCCTTGAATTGAATTACTTTGCTTTCTATTCCAAACGCAGTATTGTGATGACCTGTGTTCCCTTTGAACCTCTAACACCCCAGAAGCAGAGCATTTTTCCTGCTACTATACAGATGAGATGGACAGCCTGCACTATTAACTGTGTGTGTGTGTGTAAGACGAGCCTGTAATCATGACGAACCCATTGGGAGTTTCTTCCCCAATAATATATATATTTTTTACATGGATGACCAATTTACAGGCGTATCAGATGTTCCCCACAGCAATGACATCACTCCAGCATGCAACCACTCTCTCATCTCACTCCTGCTCTCCTGGACGCATTGAGTGAAGCACTGAGTCAGTTTCTAGTGGACTATGAGGTTGATCCAGTCAGGTTCTCTGTGGGCCCCTACATTCTTTACATTTCTACCACGCTAATCTGTTTCCATTTAGAACACCAGATCAGTCATTGCCATCAAATACACTTAAGATCACTCAATTCTGGTGTTTTAGAGCAGTATTATATATAGTAGGTTGGGAACCACAGGTGTGTTGTGACAGTCTAATCCCTCTTCGATCATAACGACAGCAGCTTGTGGTTAGAAAAATGGTTTTGCCCGTTTGGTGGGAAAACTCAAGACACGGTTTTAGAGCCCACCTCTGTAAGTAAGCAGCCATTATGACACCACAATCTGAAGGTATTGTGGTGCTCTTTCAATGTATTATGCTAAATTTAGAGTATTTAATCTACTTCATAAACTAGCCCATTAGGATATTAGCTATCTACAACACATTGAAAGAGCAAACTATCATGGGGAAGTCTGGAAAGACTTCATGTTCTCATCAAGATCCTAATGACCTATCATTACTCTGGTATTCAGAAAATATTCAGACCCTTTCACTTTTTCCACATTTTGTTACATTACAGCCTTATTATAAAATGTCCCCCCCCCCCATCTACACAGGACCCCATAAAAAAAACAGAAATATCCAATTTACATAAGTATTTAGACCCTTTACTCAGTACTTTGTTGAAGCACCTTTGGCATCGATTACAGCCTGGAGTCTTCTTGGGTATGACGCTACAAGCTTGGCACACCTGTATTTGGGGCGTTTCTCCCATTTCTCTCTGCAGATCCTCTCAAGCTGTGTCAGGTTGGATGGGGAGTGTCACTAAACAGCTATTTTCAGGACTCTCCAAAGATGTTCTTTCGGGTTCAAGTCCGGGCCACTCAAGGACATTAAGACTTGTCCCGAAGCCACTCCTACGTCATCTTGGCTGCGTGCTTCGGGTCGTTGTCCTGTTGAAAGGTGAACCTTTGCCCCAGTCTGGAGGTCCTGAGAGCTCTGGAGCAGGTTGTCGTCAAGGATCTCTGTACTTTTGTCCGTTCATCGCTCAATCCTGACTAGTCTCCCTGTCGCTTCCTCTGAAAAACATCCCCACAGCATGATGCTGCCACCACCATGCTTCCCTGTAAGGATGGTATTGGTCAGGTGATGAGCATGACACTTGGCTATCAGGCCAAAGAGTTCAATTTGGATTTAATCAGAGCAAAGAATCTTGTTTCTCATGGTCTGAGTCCTTTAGAGGTCTTGTGGCAAAGCGGAATGTCATTTGCCTTTTACGAAGGAGTGGCTTCCGTCTGGCCACTACCATAAAGGCCTGATTGGTGGTGGAGTGCTGCAGAGATAGTCCTTCTGCAAGATTCTCCCATTGCCACAGAGAAACTCTGAAGCTCTGTCAGTGACCATCGGGTTCTTGGTCACCTCCCTAACCAAGGCCCTTCTCCGCCGATTACTCAGTTTGGCCAGGTGGCCAGCTCTAGGAAGAATCTTGGTGGTTCCAAACATCTATTTAAGCATGATGGAGGCCACTGTGTTCTTGGGGACCTTCAATGCTGCAGAAGTAGTTTGGTACCCTTCTCCAGATCTGTGCCTCAACACAATCCTGTCTCGGAGCTCTACGGACAATTCCGTCGACCTCATGACTTGATTTTTGTGCTGACATTCACTGTCAACTGTGGGACCTTATATAGACTGGTAATTGTCCCTTTCCAAATCATGTTCAATCAATTGAATTTACCACAGGTGGACGCCAATCAAGTTGTAGAAAGGATGATCAATGGAAATAGGATGCACCTGAGCTCAATTCCAAGTCTAATAGCAAAGGGTCTGAATACTTATGTAAATAAGGTAATTGTTTTCTGATTTAGAATACATTTACAAAAACCTGTTTTTCGCTTTGTCAATGTGAGGTATTGTGTATAGATTGAGGAAAACAATTCAATCCATTTAAGAATGAGGCTAAAGTAATCAAATGTGAAGGGGTCTGAATACTTTCTGAATGCACTGTACATCTGTAATTATACAAGAGCACATTCAGCAAGAACCCACTTCAGCCCTCTCCTCAATGCTGTCCTGCTCTGACCTCGTCAATCAATAGCCGGCTGCCATGGCAACCCCAGACCAGGTAGTGCAGTGCTTAGTCACACAGTGGCATACTGTGCTGACAACCTTAATCCCTCTCAAGGTGAGTGACATGGGTAAATGTAGTGTGCACTGAACCCAACTACTGGCTGAGGAAAGGGATGTTAGCAGACGAAACCAATCCAGTCTGGAGAGGCAGATTAGGAGAAACTGGTGATTTACCAGGACGATAAGGGAATGTTAAAGAGAAAGCAGAATCTCAGTTTAAACGTGGTTCAGATGCAACAATACCATGCACTATAGTTGTACGGTGTAGGAGACTTATGGGGTAGTAAGATACTATTATTAAGGATAAGTCTGTGTGAAATGATAGGATGATGGGTGGGCAAATTGTTTGTCAAGCTGTTGCTTTGGAGAGTTTACCTATAAGGGGACACTTGACTGAAAACATTCAAACTCTGTTCAGAAGTGTGTCTGCTATTCCCAGGCTAATAGGGGTTTTTCCCTTTACTCTCACCAGACAACTTAATCAGTTGAAAGTATACTTAATACACTCTTGTATTTACAACTTTATTTTATTTTAAAATCAAAATATGCAAACTCCTTAAAATGTGGCAGAACGTTTTTTTTTTTTTTTAATATTGTGAAACACTAAAAATGGTCAGGTTTACTGGTCAGTTCCTTAAAATATTGTCATTTCATGGAATTAGTTAAAAAACACTATTCCCATGTACTGTATAGGACAGATGCATATTTTGCATATATTTACAGATAAAAATAACAAACGACAAGATATCAAAAAAGCCTCTAAAGTCTGACTAAGATCTAAGAACCTGTGTGTGCAATCATGTGAATGTACGTCCTTTGAAGACAGAAAAACAAACTGTCGCATGGGGAAAACGGCCGATAAAAGAGGCTGATGCAATTCAAATATACTTCCAATAAATATGACCATTTAGGTCACATTAAACTGCTGTACATGTCACTTAAACATCAAATACATTGGCACGTTTAACATTTGTTTCAGGCAGTAGAACATATGCTTAGAATACTGGTCTGTTGTTGCAAATATGACATTATGGGCAAATTCTCACACCACTTTGTCACATACAAGAATTTTGTATGGCTATTGATGTGTAGAACATTAAAAATCAGCCATGCCTGCCCAATATGTAAGGCCATCTGAGTTGTTCCTGGTGCCTCTACTTTCTTGATTGTCATAGGACCTGCACCTACGCTTGACAAACTCAAATGAAGCAGCATCAGCTCTCACAGCTCCTCTCTGATTGCGTCCAGTGTAACCAAAGTGCTGTGAAGCCACAATTTGTCCATCACATTTGAAATAGCAGTGGCTCCCTCACTAAACGTGGCTACTGCCATACTGGCTGCTGCGTCAATGCGGCTTTTGCCCACAGAGGTTTTGGGGGCCTTGCGACCATAGAGTTCAGACATTCATTCTGGGTTCCTCCGTGCTACATTCTTTTGAAGACGTTATCATTTGACATCCTATGATATACAGGTACCATTTTCCATGCAACCGCAATTTAAAAAATGTATGGCCTCCATGGTTTTTGTGACTGGGTGGATCTTTACATTTTTCTAGCACCAAGGCACACACCTATCCCATAGTTGGAGGTGAATCGTCTAGTGCCAAGTGCCAAGTGCCATCAAAGGATATGAATATCTATGATAGGATCCTCATCCTCCTTCAGCATCTCTGCTATGTCTGGGTCTATATCTGCATCCTCATCCTCCTTCAGCATCTCTGCTATGTCTGGGTCTATCTGCATCCTCATCCTCCTTCAGCATCTCTGCTATGTCTGGGTCTATATCTGCATCCTCATCCTCCTTCAGCATCTCTGCTATGTCTGGGTCTATATCTGCATCCTCATCCTCCTTCAGCATCTCTGCTATGTCTGGGTCTATATCTGCATCCTCATCCTCCTTCAGCATCTCTGCTATGTCTGGGTCTATCTGCATCCTCCTTCAGCATCTCTGCTATGTCTGGGTCTATCTGCATCCTCCTTCAGCATCTCTGCTTTGTCTGGGTCTATATCTGCATCCTCATCCAGCATCTCTGCTATGTCTGGGTCTATCTGCATCCTCATCCTCCTTCAGCATCTCTGCTATGTCTGGGTCTATCTGCATCCTCCTTCAGCATCTCTGCTATGTCTGGGTCTATATGCATCCTCCTTCAGCAGCTCTGCTTTGTCTGGGTCTATATCTGCATCCTCATCCTCCTTCAGCATCTCTGCTATGTCTGGGTCTCTGCTTTGTCTGGGTCTATATCTGCATCCTCATCCTCCTTCAGCATCTCTGCTATGTCTGGGTCTATCTGCATCCTCCTTCAGCATCTCTGCTTTGTCTGGGTCTATATCTGCATCCTCATCCAGCATCTCTGCTTTGTCTGGGTCTATATCTGCATCCTCATCCTCCTTCAGCATCTCTGCTATGTCTGGGTCTCTCTGCTTTGTCTGGGTCGATATCTGCATCCTCATCCTCCTTCAGCATCTCTGCTATGTCTGGGTCTATCTGCATCCTCATCCAGCATCTCTGCTTTGTCTGGGTCTATATCTGCATCCTCATCCAGCATCTCTGCTTTGTCTGGGTCTATATCAGCATCCTCATCCAGCTATGTGTGACGACCCTTCCACCCTGTCTGCCATATTCTCTTTGTTCTCGTTTCCTTATTAGGATGCCGGTGGGCATCAAGAAACACAAAAATCTAGAAAGGTGTCTGCATGGAGAGAGTCTCTTCCGTGAATGTGGAAGAGGTCCTTCTTTCAATCTGTAAAGAGAAGAGTGGGGGAAAGGGGGCCAATGGCATCTCCCAGCTAAAAATACTGCCTGCCTGCCTGGCCTGGCGCAACACAGATGAACCAGGGCGCTTAAGTAATTGGGTGCATTAACTGCAGACCCAGAGTCCTTGGGAAGAGTGTGGGAGAGGGGGATGGATGGAGGGAAGGAGTGAGAGATGCTGGAGGGGGGAACTCATGTATTATGACCTCGTGGACACTGGTCGTAAAAAGTGTGGTGTTAGTCGGCGTGCATGTCAATTTATCAGCTTTCTGTGCGGAATTATGCGAGTCATAAAAAAACGTGCCCCCTTACAGGTAAACACTCCAAAGCAACAGCTTGACAAACAATTTCCCCACCCAAGTTCTGTCAAAACGCTTTCCATTCACTATCACGACCATGGCGGTGCTAACACAAACTGTTCATAAACAGAACAGAGCTCCGGGCAGCCGAGCGGAAATGGAGGAAAACTCGCCTCCCTGCGGACCTGGCATCCTTTCACTCCCTCCTCTCTACATTTTCCTCCTCTGTCTCTGCTGCTAAAGCCACTTTCTACCACTCTAAATTCCAAGCATCTGCCTCTAACCCTAGGAAGCTCTTTGCCACCTTCTCCTCCCTCCTGAATCCTCCTCCCCCTCCTCCCTCTCTGCAGATGACTTCGTCAACCATTTTGAAAAGAAGGTCGACGACATCCGATCCTCGTTTGCTAAGTCAAACGACACCGCTGGTTCTGCTCACACTGCCCTACCCTGTGCTCTGACCTCTTTCTCCCCTCTCTCTCCAGATGAAATCTCGCTTCTTGTGACGGCCGGCCGCCCAACAACCTGCCCGCTTGACCCTATCCCCTCCTCTCTTCTCCAGACCATTTCCGGAGACCTTCTCCCTTACCTCACCTCGCTCATCAACTCATCCCTGACCGCTGGCTACGTCCCTTCCGTCTTCAAGAGAGCGAGAGTTGCACCCCTTCTGAAAAAACCTACACTCGATCCCTCCGATGTCAACAACTACAGACCAGTATCCCTTCTTTCTTTTCTCTCCAAAACTCTTGAACGTGCCGTCCTTGGCCAGCTCTCCCGCTATCTCTCTCAGAATGACCTTCTTGATCCAAATCAGTCAGGTTTCAAGACTAGTCATTCAACTGAGACTGCTCTTCTCTGTATCACGGAGGCGCTCCGCACTGCTAAAGCTAACTCTCTCTCCTCTGCTCTTATCCTTCTAGACCTATCGGCTGCCTTCGATACTGTGAACCATCAGATCCTCCTCTCCACCCTCTCCGAGTTGGGCATCTCCGGCGCGGCCCATGCTTGGATTGCGTCCTACCTGACAGGTCGCTCCTACCAGGTGGCGTGGCGAGAATCTGTCTCCTCGCCACGCGCTCTCACCACTGGTGTCCCCCAGGGCTCTGTTCTAGGCCCTCTCCTATTCTCGCTATACACCAAGTCACTTGGCTCTGTCATAACCTCACATGGTCTCTCCTATCATTGCTATGCAGACGACACACAATTAATCTTCTCCTTTCCCCCTTCTGATGACCAGGTGGCGAATCGCATCTCTGCATGTCTGGCAGACATATCAGTGTGGATGACAGATCACCACCTCAAGCTGAACCTCGGCAAGACGGAGCTGCTCTTCCTCCCGGGGAAGGACTGCCCGTTCCATGATCTCGCCATCACGGTTGACAACTCCATTGTGTCCTCATCCCAGAGCGCTAAGAACCTTGGCGTGATCCTGGACAACACCCTGTCGTTCTCAACCAACATCATGGCGGTGGCCCGTTCCTGTAGGTTCATGCTCTACAACATCCGCAGAGTACGACCCTGCCTCACACAGGAAGCGGCGCAGGTCCTAATCCAGGCACTTGTCATCTCCCATCTGGATTACTGCAACTCGCTGTTGGCTGGGCTCCCTGCCTGTGCCATTAAACCCCTACAACTCATCCAGAACGCCGCAGCCCGTCTGGTGTTCAACCTTCCCAAGTTCTCTCACGTCACCCCGCTCCTCCGCTCTCTCCACTGGCTTCCAGTTGAAGCTCGCATCCGCTACAAGACCATGGTGCTTGCCTACGGAGCTGTGAGGGGAACGGCACCGCAGTACCTCCAGGCTCTGATCAGGCCCTACACCCAAACAAGGGCACTGCGTTCATCCACCTCTGGCCTGCTCGCCTCCCTACCACTGAGGAAGTACAGTTCCCGCTCAGCACAGTCAAAACTGTTCGCTGCTCTGGCCCCCCAATGGTGGAACAAACTCCCTCACGACGCCAGGACAGCAGAATCAATCACCACCTTCCGGAGACACCTGAAACCCCACCTCTTCAAGGAATACCTAGGATAGGATAAGTAATCCTTCTCACCCCCCTTAAATGATTTAGATGCACTATTGTAAGTGGCTGTTCCACTGGATGTCAGAAGGTGAATTCACCAATTTGTAAGTCGCTCTGGATAAGAGCGTCTGCTAAATGACTTAAATGTAAATGTAATAAACCAACCAAGCCCTTCCCCACTCAATATGTACCACAAGAACATGAGCCTCAAAATCTAGCATTTCAATTTAACAGTACAACAAAATAGCCGAGATAGAACAACAAAAAGTGGGTTGTTGTAGCATTGATAAGATGGCAGTGCTCTGAAGACATTGAACACTTTTCTCCTTTAGTCCTCTTATCCAGAGCAACTTACAGTTAAGCACATTCATCTTAAGATTGGTGGGACAACAACAAATCAAGCTCAGGCATAGTAAGTACACTTTTCCTCAATTAAGGAGACTCAAGTATAGGATCAGGATTTTATTTGTTATGATCTACAGACAATACTCTGAACAGTCCCCAACTAGGACCGGATTTCATGTCATTTGTCTCTGGGACCGAGAGACTGAAAAACAGCTTCTATCTCAAGGCCATCAGACTGTTAAACAGCCACCACTAACATTGAGTGGCTGCTGCCAACACACTGACTCAACTCCAGCCACTTTAATAATGGGAATTAATGGAAAATGATGTAAAATATATCACTAGCCACTTTAAACAATGCTACCTAATATAATGTTTACATACCCTACATTATTCATCTCATATGTATACGTATATACTGTACTCTATATCATCTACTGCATCTTTATGTAATACATGTATCACTAGCCACTTTAACTATGCCACTTTGTTTACATACTCATCTCATATGTATATACAGTACTCGATACCATCTACTGTATCTTGCCTATGCTGCTCTGTACCATCACTCATTCATATATCGTTATGTACATATTCTTTATCCCCTGACACTTGTGTGTATAAGACAGTAGTTTTGGAATTGTTAGTAAGATTACTTGTTGGTTATTACTGCATTGTCGGAACTAGAAGCACAAGCATTTCGCTACAATCGTATTAACGTCTGCTAACCATGTGTATGTGACAAATAAAATTTGATTTGATTTGAAACTGGCCCTCCCTTCCTCCTCCCTCCATTCCAGGTAGAGTATCTGTAGTGTTCACACTAGGAGAAATAAAAGGAGAAAGAGAAGAGGACAGGAGAGAGAAAGAAGATGGGAAGAGAATACTGTGGATGGGCTTTGTAGAGAAGAGGTGTAATTATCCTGTCAAGTGATGGTAGCAGCTGTCAAGCTAGAAGTCACACTGTGTTAGTTTACAATGCCCATAAAAGTAAACATAGACATAAGAAAATGCATTTCTGTCATGCCAGACATTTCACATTTTAAAACATACACATTACGCACATCAGCCTGTGTCACCTTACAAGGGTCGAAGCCGAGCAGCAAAAACATTCACATGAACATAGTCATCAAACAAGCTCAATCACCTCCTCGTCCCATTCTGTGCCTTCTGAGTGATGCAACCCGAACTGACCCTCACTACATTATATTAGAACTTAATGGTTTAAAAGAACAGCAACAGTCATGTCTGTAGAAAAAAGAAGCCCTAAACAGAGGCCCAGTGATGCCCATTGAACCCAATGGCATTGAAGTAACTGAATCGTCCTACAGTCCAACTAGAGTTAAATGGTTATCCTGCATCTAGAGAAACATTACTGCTCTATTCCTGATAGCTCTCTAATGAATTAAGCCTGACCAAGACAACCTAGTCTTACACACAATTCATAGCAACAACAACAAAAACATTTGTAGTTGGCTGTTATCATTACAACCTATTTGAGGTTGGTCGCGTTGCACGGCGTGCATTTCCCTGGTGACTGCGGTGACGCAGGGGTAGTGGTGCGAGGAGAGCAGTGTGTTATCACACATGGCTGTCCTCCCCTCAGCCTCCAGCTGACCAACTCCTATTAGAAATACTGACTAGAGCTGGGATAATAAACCGAAAATCATCAACAGACCAAACTGACTACTTACAGAGCATTCGGGAAGTACTCAGACACCCTCACTAATTGCACATTTTGTTACGTGACAGCCTTTTTCTAAAATGTATTAAATCAATTGTTTCCCTCAATCTACACAACACCCCATAAGTGAAAACAGGTTTAGACATTTTTTTGCAAATGCAGTAAAAAAAAATAAAAAGCAGAAGTACCTTATTTACATACACTACTGGTCAAAAGTTTTAGAACACTTACTCATTTAAAGGATTTTCCTGTATTTTTATGATTTTCAACATTGTAGAATAATAGTAAAGACATCAAAACTATGAAATAACACATATGGAATCATGTAGTAACCAAAAAGTATTTAACCAATCAAAATATATTATATATATTTGAGATTCTTCAAATAGCCGCCCTTTGCCTTGATTACCGCTTTGCACACTCTTGGCATTCTCTCAATCAGCGTCACCTGAAATGTTTTTCCAACAGTCTTGAAGGAGTTCCCACATAGCCTGAGCACTTCTTGGCTGCTTTTCCTTCACTCTGCAGTCCAACTCATCCCAAACCATCTCAATTTGGTTGAGGTCGGGGGATTGTGGAGGGCAGGTCATCTGATGAGGCACTCCATCACTCTCCTTTTTGGTCAAATAGCCCTTACACAGCCTGGAGGTGTGTTGGGTCATTGTCCAGTTGAAAAACAAGTGGCAGTCCCACTAAGCACAAACCAGATGGGATGGTGTATCGCTGCAGAATGCTGTGGTACCATGCTGGTTAAGTGTGCCTTGAATTCTAAATAAGTCATTGACAGTGTCACCAACAAAGCACCCCCACACCATCACACCTCCTCAATGCTGCATGGTGAGAAACACATGCGGAGATCATCCATTCACCCACTCCGCATCTCACAAAACACGCCGAGGTTGGAACCAAAAAAACGCAAATTTGGACTCGTCAGACCAAAGGACACATTTCCACTGGTCTAATGTCCATTGCTCATGTTTCTTGGCCCAAGCAAGTCTCTTATTATTGGTGTCCTTTAGTAGTTTCATTGCAGCAATTCGATCATGAAGGCCTGATTTCACACAGTCTCCTCTGAACAGTTGATATTGAGATGTCTACTTTACTTGAACTCTTTGAAGCATTTAATCAGACTGCAATTTCTGAGGCTGGTAACTCTAATGAACTTATCCTCTGCAGCAGAGGTAACTCGGGGTCTTCCATTCCTGTGGCGGTCCTCAAAAATAAATCAACACCCTTGAATGCGTAGGTGTCCAAACTTTTGACTTGTACTGTGTGTAATATTATATATATATTTTTTTTTTACCTTTAATTCACTAGGCAAGTCACTTAAGAACAAATTATTATTTCAAATGATGGCCCTAGGAACAGTGGGTTAACTGCCTTGTTCAGGAGCAGAACGACAGATTTTTACCTTGTCAGCTCAGGGATTTGATTTTGTAACCTTTTGGTTACTAGTCCAACGCTATAACCACTATTTGCTCTAACAAACACCAGCAATTCGATACTGCAATTTTATTGCAATTAGATCTTCCAAACATATTTCTCATTGTATGTCAATTGGAGAAGAACAGGAGAGCCATGAGAAATGTTTCAGTCATGGATAGGGCTGTGGCGATCATGAAATTGTGTCAGCCAGTGAATGTCAAGCAACTACCTGCCGTTCTCACTGTAATTGAGCGTTAATTAACATATCATTTAGCATCTCCTGGCTTCCAGACATTGCCTACAAGCCACTGATACAGACCTTTAGAACATCTACACTTTTAAAAAGTCTAATAAATCCATGTAATATAGCCTACACCATCACAATATGTCCATGATTTATTTTAGACAGGTCTAAAGAAACATGAAGACAATTTAGTCTATTTCAGAAGAACAGAATAGCATACGCTGAGTTGTCCTTATTTTAGGTCCTGATCAAGATATGCCATATGGCTGTGGGCTACACTAGTTCATTTCGCAGACAATATTTGCTTTTAATACCGTGGCATTATTTTATAGTATGAAGAACACAATTGAACATGTCCTTTCTATTGTATTCAGCTATGTTCTCCAAAACGATTTAAGTTGGCACATGCGGCTATTCTGTGTTGAGCAGTTAAAAGAAAACAGGTACTCCTATATGCTTCATTTACAGTTATTTTTTGTAACTTTAGTTGTGATACAAATGTTGGGCTATAAGTTTTGATTTTATAATACACTCTAAGGCTGCATGATGTGACTAATGATGATTTTTTTTTTAAAGTCACATGAAAAGGCATGAGCTCTGCTTTGCTTTTTGCACAGGCTGTACACACTTCAGTCTCATTCACAATTTGACAAGCACTTGATAAATGTCTTGATATTCCCGGCTGCATCCCTTTTGTGGTGTCGCCATAATGCCTACCACAGTTCATGGGCTGAATATAATAATTATAATTCCCTTCTCCTGGCTGCTCACGTGATCGGGTCCTTCTGACAGGCTACAAGTGAAGACAGACACTATGCGCGTGCTCATCCAATTCCGAGGCGCATATTGAAGATATTGGAAGAACTATCCACATGTACTTTTCTTCAACAGCCAACAAGAGGAGTAGGCCTAACAAACAGCAAAAGCACTAGCCTATATCAATCTACTATCGCCCATAGTACAAGAGTTGACCCATCCTGTGCAAGAAATAAATATTCCAAAACATAGTCTGGGACAGTTGTGTGATGCGAAGTTTGGTATCTAACCACTAGCATAAAAAAAACAGTTCTAAGCAATGAGCCTGATGCAACAGATGAAAGTTTATCAACATTTTAAGCTTTGAAAAAATTAGGCCATTTCTTTACATTATAAGCTCAGTAATGCACACATGTTCCATTATCAAGTGACAGTAAATGTGATTACTGTTGTAATGCTTTTATTATAAAAGGTGCATTATGGTGAAAATGATCTTCCACAAACGTCAATGTATGCCAGATAATCTGCTTTAAACGGGTGTAGAGCCTAATGTGCTTCATTTTGAGAGGTTATTTGGCCACTTTAGTTGTGATACAAACCTTATCAAAACATATAGGCCTATGGGCTAAGCTACATGTGGTGTGTGACTATGATTTGAGAAAAAAAGGTATGCAATGTTACTTGCCTCACGCTGGGCATCATTCACAAGTGATGGGTGACAATATTAGCCCATCACACCATTCTTGATTTAACAATGGTTTTACATAAATAAATAAAATCTCACAGTATTTAGTATATGTAGAATGGACCATTCTCCTGCACCTGTCTCTCAACAGGGGCAGCTGGGAAAAAAACATCTATGCACTTAAATAGCGAATGGAGGTTGCTTTTCACGGGGTTCATTTTCATGCCAGCCAGGTAGGCTGTACTCCTGTTGTATAGAGACGCAATGTGCTTATTAATATTAGGAAAGTTGAGAAATATAGTAGTCCTAGCCTATAGAAAGCTGATGGGATTCTCTTTTTAAGAGGCCATCACTGTTGTCACGCAACTGCATCGCCAATAGAAATGTTGCGCAACATGAGCTCTCATGAAGTGTTTGATTTGATTTTTCATTACATTGACATGGTTGTCAGAGTGATTCGTGGGACAAGAGTGCTGAGTACCAGGCAGTTAGCAAGTTTGGTAGGTTACTAATAACCAACAGTGTCAGAGCTTGGAAAAAGCCTAATTACTGTGACACATAATTACTGTGACACATGGAATTTGACTGTCGTCATGACTTATAACCGCCGGTGTGGCGGAAATACGGTCACCACACAGCCCTAGTTATGGAAATAAAAAGGTATTGAAAACTAATTCGCTCCCCATTTAAAAAAAAGATGGAGAACAAGCTATGAAGGAAAAAAAACTGGGAGTTTTGATGCAGGCACAGCAAACTAGCACAAAAATAATATTGTGAGTCAAAACGATATATAATATCCGGATATGTACCTGTAGCGACCCCCCCCCCCCAAACACTGAATGCAGTTAATAAACCCTACAGGAAACCCCTACAGTATAGTCTATAAAATGATGTGTGCCTCTATGAAGTCATTGTGAATCTTCAGTCACAAATTTGATAGGCCTGTGCACAATTCACTACACAAGCATCTCAGTCACAGACATGAAGTTTAACAACTCAGAGAGACGTGAGGGAAAAATGCTATCTTCTCCTGTCCTAGAGCCTAGGTTATTTTCAAAGTTGCTTATATCGGTTTCATTTGTTCTGATATCTTGTCAGCGACACTATGTAAAGGTAACACAGCACCTCTTATTTGTGGAGAATCCTGGCATAGTGACTATATCTTGGTTTTAAATGACCATCTGATTTGTGCAGTCTTTCACAGGATTCTTAGGCTAAATAGGAATTATTCCTGAAATTGAAACTTGGTAGATTTTTCAGGAAAATATGAAACCCCTTTGCACATTGAGGTTATGAACTTATTGTTCAATGTATCATTATAATTCAGTCAGTCAATTTATCATGATATGGATTTGTGTCCATATCGCCCAACTAATACTGGAGATGGTGACAACGTTCGTGTGGCATGTAGATAAAATGTCACGACATGGTGTCACAGTGCGAGATATTACTGTGATACATTGTGTTCAATAGCCTGGGCGTGCAGAATAATGTATTCAGAGATATGGTGCAAGTCTGTCAGAAAAGGCTTTTGTGAAAAGATTGGAGCCCGGCAAGCAGACGAACTTGTTTTGGTAAAAAAACTAGGAGAGATCTGTAGATAGTGACTGAAGAGTTCTGATAAAACTGAGCAACACTGTTCACATTTGTCACCACACAACATTGCATACAGTCTAAGATGTAGCAAGGAATAGGGTAAATCTACACTGCTCAAAAAAATAAAAAGGGAACACTTCAACACAATGTCACCCCAAGTCAATCACACTTCTGTGAAATCAAACTGTCCACTTAGGAAGCAACACTGATTGACAATAAATTTCACGTGCTGTTGTGCAAATGGAATAGACAACAGGTGGAAGTTATAGGCAATTAGCAAAACACCCACAATAAAGGAGTGGTTCTGCAGCTCATCCTGGATGGCACATCAATGCGAGATGCGGCAAGAAGGTTCGCTGTGTCTGTCAGCGTAGTGTCCAGAGCATGGAGGCGCTACCAGGAGACAGGCCAGTACATCAGGAGATATGGAGGAGGCCGTAGGAGGGCAACAACCCAGCAGCAGGACCGCTACCTTCGCCTTTGTGCAAGGAGGAGCAGAAGGAGCACTGCCAGAGCCCTGCAAAATGACCTCCAGCAGGCCACAAATGTGCATTTGTCTGCTCAAACGGTCAGAAACAGACTCCATGAGGGTGGTATGAGGGTCCGACGTCCACAGGTGGGGGTTGTGCTTACAGCCCAACACCGTGCAGGACGTTTGGCATTTGCCAGAGAACACCAAGATTGGCAAATTTGCCACTGGCGCCCTGTGCTCTTCACAGATGAAAGCAGGTTCACACTGAGCACATGTGACAGACGTGACAGTCTAGAGACGCCGTGGAGAACGTTCTGTTGCCTGCAACATCCTTCAGTATGACCGGTTTGGCAGTCATGGCGTGGGGTGGCATTTCTTTGGGGGGCCGCACAGCCCTCCATGTGCTCGCCAGAGCACTGCCATTAGGTACCGAGATGAGATCCTCAGACCCCTTGTGAGACCATATGCTGGTGCGGTTAACCCTGGGTTCCTCCTAATGTGGCTGGAGTGTGTCAGCAGTTCCTGCAAGAGGAAGGCATTGATGCTATGGACTGGCCCGCCCATTCCCCAGACCTGAATCCAATTGACACATCTGGGACATAAGGTCTCGCTCCATCCACCAACGCCACGTTGCACCACAGACTGTCCAGGAGTTGGCGGATGCTTTAGTCCAGGTCTGGGAGGGGATCCCTCAGGAGACCTTCCGCCACCTCATCAGGAGCATGCCCAGGCGTTGTAGGGAGGTCATACAGTCACGTGGAGGCCACACACACTACTGAGCCTCATTTTGACTTGTTTTAAGGACATTACATCAAAGTTGGATCAGCCTGTAATGTGGTTGCATGCATGTTACACAAAATAACACAGGGACCTTCTTGCCTCCTTTTGGCTACGGACATGAGATGCACAACACAGTACAGTGTAGCGCAGTCAATGGCTATGAACTGACACACACTTTTCTTCAGGAAAGAAACAGAAGGAGATATATATATATATCCCATCTATTTATCTTGTAGAAGTCATGTGCATCCAGAAGGAAGAGGCAATAGGCTAGATATTGATCCTGGTGATCTTATTGTCTGACACACTAACCCTCCTCTGGGACAGGTCTGATATAGGACCCTGTTCAACAGAATCACACACACACTATCCAGGTAAAGTCCTTGGCTACTGTACATGGTTGAGCAGGCTCCTGATGCCACTAGCTGCAAGCAGAGAGCCCATGAGCCCAGCCCTTGAGCTCAGCCTTCAGCCCAGCTGCAGCTCGTGGATTAGAAGTGTAGCCGGGAGTATCCAGGAGGATTTTCCAAGCAGGCTCGCTCGGGCTTTAACCAAAGATGCACTGTGTTATGGTCTGGGAGAATCAGTGTAGAAGACCCATGAGCTACCTGATACCTTACAGCCCAGGAGGATACGCTCAGAGCTAGAGCGAGACAGGAGGAGGAAAGGAGAGTGGTGTGTCCAACTTCTAAAGCCCTAGAGGTTCATAAGGGGAGTGGAATAGTCTTACCTACGGACCATCACTGCCAGGATTCACTGAGTCAGGCCGGTTTCAGAGAGAGAGGAGAGGGGAGACAGAGAGCTCTGCCGTGGGGGTTAATGGATAACAAACGAGAGGATCGCCCAGTCCTCCTCGGAGACTGATCGTTTGTATCCATTTATGTCATAATCCAAACAAAGCAAAACAATGGGTGTGCTCCACCCTGACGCAGCTTTATACAATTACCCAGCTGTGTTCAGAGTCAGGGCCCAGTCCTGTAATCACGTTATAGCCAGTCTCCAGGATCAATGGAGCACAGAGAGAGGCCATCCAATCCCCAAGGCACCAAAGATGGATATGGGAGAGATCTGCCACACTCACTGACAACCCATCATCCTAATGTATTGCTCCCCCCCCATTATACTACCACTATGATTTTTCAGAAAGGGAAAAAAATGATTTAAAAACTTGCTGTGCTCACCCGCCTATGCAAAAGTATCAGTGAAACCTCAGAAAATAATAAATATAGGCCTAGCTATTTCCAATAGGCCCTAGGTATCCTGGAGTTGCTAGCGTAACAGAATGTTTCTCTGACAGAAGGGAACAGCCGAGTGGGATGGCTAGTTTGGCTACCCAGGTAAACAGACTATTTTTTCCAGTGATTGCGCCATACTACACCTCACCCAAATAAGAGGGACAGTGAATAGGCTTACAGCTCTTAGTGAGTGACTAACCTACACTGGAAACCAGAGAGAGGTTAGAGTTTAGAAGCCATCTATGAAAGGGAGGGAAAACAGACCAGGGCTGCATATCATCCCAAAGTTGTTCCCTCTTCTACCCTCCCTCCCTCCCAGGTCTGACAGGAGGTGAAAGCAATAGAACAGTTGTCCGATGTATAGAAGGGAGTAAATGAGGATAGAGTTAAAGGTGACAGGGTTTTGGAATGTAACGTAGCTTAGGGACCAAAATGATAACCATATTGATTCAGTTCATTGACCAGCAGGTGCTTGGTGTTCCTCCGACCATGTGGTCTGCAGACAGTTCCTGGGTGTGAGGAGAGCCAGGCAGCGGCGTTGGGAATTGCCAGGGACCTCAAGATATACTTAGGTGCCCATACGATATGTGTTGCGCTTCGATACCGTGCTTTCATTGCAATTTGATAATTCAAACATATTGTAAACATGTCCGCTGCAGAGGGACGAGAGACCCATGAGACTGTTTATCAATCAGGGAAATAAAAGTGCTGAAAACAAGCTATGAAGGGCTTTTAGTGCAGTTACATCAACTAGCGCTAAAACAATATTGCGATATTGTCAGACCGAAATATCAAAAATAATATCCCAAAATGTAACTGTAGCGATTTTTTCCCCTATCACTACCAGGCAGCACTAGGAGATGGAGCCAGGAAAGGCTTTGTGCTGCATGTTTGAGATGCCAAACATTATTAATTAAAAAATAAAAAGCAAGGACACAGAAGGGTCCAAAAACAGGACAATTAGTTAACGAGGGAGGGAGAGAATAGAACTGCGAGTACTAGATAGACATCTTAGGACATTTTGGAACCGCGTTGCAATGTACGCTCAATTTAGGGTAGTAATCACAATTTGTAGTGTAGTGCTGTGATCGGGGGGGGGGGGGGGGGGTAAAACCCAGCAGGATCTGCATACGTAACAGGAAGCTCTGGGCAGGGCAGGGCTGCTACTTGGCCTAACTACTTCCTGTAAGATAAAGCAGAGTGGGGCTAATCGCCTGGTCCAGTGAGGCCCCCTCTCTGCAGGGAGCTATGGTTGTGGTGGGTTCTGACCAATGGACAAGACTGCTTCACAGTCAAGACTCAAATCTCTACGTGTTACCTCATTTGTGAGTCATGGCTACATGATATTTGAGATGACAAAGCATTTAAAGGAAACAGAGAGGGATTTGCAATACTTCCTGATTCTACAGAAGGGAGATTCTCTCTTTGTATGTAGTAAAGACCCTCACTCCAAACCAGAGAAAATTCTGGGAAGTATCCGTTTAGAAAGCCCCTAAACAAGGAGAGCAGAGTTGAGGGGATGTTAAGAACAACATTTCACAGGAAGTCACACATCCTGCGTTAAACCGCATCCGCTTCCTCACAAACCCCCTAATATATTGTCAAACCTTGACCATCTTCATTGTCAAACACTGACAATCATCCTCTGGTCAATACCACCAACAGACAGGCCGGTCAGCGGGGACACCACCCAAAACCCCACCACGGCAACAGACCAAACATGCCGTTCTGATTGGAGTACTAGGAAAACCTCTCCACCACTTTTTAAAATTAAATGTCAGTTGCTTAGCGCCAATTGGTCTTTGTGTCGGGCCATTTTGAGTATGTAAATCGAACCCACAAATGCTGATGCTCCAGATACTCAACTAGTCTAAAAGAAAGCTAGTTTTATTGCTTCTTTTAAAATCAGCACGTTTTCAGCTGTGCCAACATAAAATGATAACATTGGATTAGCTAACACAACATGCCATTGGAACACAGGAGTGATGGTTGCTGATAAAATGTAGATATTCTACAGCTACAATAGTCATGTGCAACATTAACAATGTCTACACTGTATTTCTGATCAATTTGATGTTACTTTAAAATGGTCACTTTTTTTGCCTTTCTTTCGAAAACAAGGACATTTCTAAGTGACCCCAAACTTTTGAACGCTAGTGTGCATTTCTATAAAAACGGTAGTGTCTATTTATAAAACAAAAATGAGGGCAACTACTAAAACAATACTGCACAAGGCTTCTAAATATACACCCCAAAAACTATTTCAAGGGACATGGATTCTCAATTAATAAAACCGCTATAGGAAAAAATTGTCAGCGCACAGGCTCCTCATACGAAACAAATTTTCCAAAAAAGGGGGTAGGTCAAAAGTGAAAGAAAGAGTGAACGAAAGAGCTGAAGCACGCAGCAGGAGGTATTGGGATGACGGCAGTGTAGCTTCCAGAGAACATGCCAAACCATGGAAATCATTTCCTGCTCCACAGAAGACTTATGGAATTCTAGCACCGTGTTTTACGTCACAAAGACCACCTCCCTCTACCCCCCCCCCCTTCCTCTCAGCCAGCCCACCACCACCACCACTTCTCCATCCCTTACAACAGATCTAGGATCAGCTTATCCTCAAATCCAAACCACAACCAGTAGGATGGGAAAACAACAGCGTTTAAGACATCTGAACCTTACTCCCCTCTAAACAGCTGTCAGGATGAAGCTAAGCAGGGGCAACTACTACTATTCAGAGTCAAAGCCCCTTAGAACTTTCCCACTGGGAGTCAACACCCACCCAGGTTGAAGGGGCAACATTACTTTACTCAAACACACCTTTTACATAAGAGTTTTGACTTTCCTCCCCTCCCTTAGGGTAGAGGTACTGTATACTAACAAAGTAGCTCCTCTACTCCCTAAAGTCAGATGTTTGTCTTTTCTCACAAACCCTTTTCTTGGAGCCCTGACACAGAAAACAGGGACTTCTTCCAGGATGGTGCAACATTACAACAATGCATTCTTAGAAAAAAGATAGCACAGAACAAACAAGAGTGTTTGCATCCCCACTTTCACAGGAAGGGCCCGGCCATACTGGGATGTGTGTGTGTGTCTGTACAAAATGTGCCTCGCTCAATTTAATGACGTCCGTGTTAGCGCATCAGGATTCCAGGGATTGCATTAGCATTGAGTGCTGACAACTGGCAGCCAGGCATGCCTCCATTATATAGGCTAACAATAAGAGCACAAGGCCAGTGGCTGTCCTGTCCCTTCATGGACACTGTAAAGGCCTGTGTAAAAGGCCAGGACAGATCTTGGCCTTTTAAAAATTGTGATATGGGTATTTTCTGGTACTCACGTCAAAGACGTCAACATTTTTAACCATCAGTTAGTACTTCATGGTGCTCGCTTCAACAAAACCCAAAGAAATCAAAGTGTTTGTTGGACAATGATCATGTTATTACCAAGTCATATGTAATGAAAGGGACTGGGCAATCACTACCAACGTACACTACCGGTCAAAAGTTTTAGAACACCTACTCATTCAAGGGCTTTTCTTGATTTTTACTATTTTCTACATTGCAAAACTGTGTGTGGTGTTTCAAAAATATGTAACACCACATATGGAATCATGTAGTAACCAAAAAGTGTTAAACAAATTAAAAGATATGAGATTCTTCAAAGAAGCCACCCTTTGCATGACAGCTTTGCACACTCTTGGCATTCTCTCAACCAGCTTCACCTGGAATTATTTTCCAACAGTCTTGAAGGAGTTCCCACATATGCTGAGCAATTGTTGGCTTCTTTTCTGTCACTGCTGCTTTGCGGTCCGAATCACCCCAAACCATCTCAATTGGGTTGAGGTTGGGTGATTGTGGAGCCCAGATCATCTGATGCAGCACTCTATCACTACTTCTTGGTCAAATAGCCCTGATTCAGCCTGGAGGTGTTTTGGGTCATTGTCCTGTTGAAAAACAAATGATAGTCCCGCTAAGCGAAAACCAGACGGGATGGCGTATCGCTGCAGAATGTGGCGGTTGGAAACAACAAAAATGATTAAATAAAATATATATATTTTTTTTTTAAATCGACCATGAGGACCTGATTCACTCAGTCTCCTCTGAACAGTTAATGTTGAGATGTGTGTTACTTGAACTCTGAAGCATTTATTTGGGCTGCAATTTCTGAGGCTGGTAACTAATGAACTTAACTCTGGGTCTTCCTTTCCTGTGATGGTCCTCATGAGCCAGTTTCATCATAGCGCTTGATGGTTTTTGTGACTACACTTGAGAAACTTTGAGTTCTTGAAGTGTTCTATATTGACTGACCTTCATGTCTTAAAGTAATGATGGACTATCGTTTATCTTTGCTTATTTGCGCTGTTATTGCCATAATATGGACTTGGTCTTTTATCAAGTAGGTCTCTCTTCTGTATACCACCCCTACAGTCACAACACAACTGATTGGCTCAAACGCATTAAGGAAAGAAATTCCACAAATGAACTTAAGG
Organism: Oncorhynchus masou masou; assembly: GCF_036934945.1. Taxonomy (NCBI): domain Eukaryota; kingdom Metazoa; phylum Chordata; class Actinopteri; order Salmoniformes; family Salmonidae; genus Oncorhynchus; species Oncorhynchus masou. The sequence goes on from NC_088243.1 coordinate 23,991,916, forward strand.
CACACCTGTTAATTGAAATGCATTCCTGGTGACTACCTCATGAAGCTGGTTGAGAGAATGCCAAGGGTATGCAAAGCTGTCATCGAGGGAAAGGGTGGCTACTTTGAAGAATCTCAAATCTAAAATACATTCAGATTTGTTTACCCCTTTTTTGGTTACTACGTGATTCCATAGTTGATATGTCTTCCTTATTATTCTACAATGTAGAAAATAGTAAAAATGAAAACCCTTGGAATGAGTAAGTGTCCAAACTTTTGACTCGTAAGGTGTACTTTAAAAAAATCTGGGCACCGTTAATACTTCACTAGGATTTGTTAGGATGACAAAGGCTACTGAAACCCCTTGGATTAGATGAGGTGATTCCCGGCAATGGAAACTGCTCAGGAGGTGGCAAATGATCATGGTTTACTCTGTGAAATTGAGTAAGATGATGACGGCAATGGTAACTGTCACCGCAGCAGCAAAATCTCATGTTTGTGTGTGAAATCAAGTTAGACCATTTTAACCATATCTGATGATGAACCCGAAGTTGATAGTGAGCCAAAGTCTCAGAATTTCAGACTTCCTACAATGGTTGATACAGTGTGACAATTGTTCCATCGTCATCCAATAAAGTCCACAGCTAATGTTGTTGGTTTCCCCTTCGATTCCAACAAAAGCTTTCAAAGGAAGCACTTCGGATAAGAACAAAGTAATAATGTCCAACTTTAGCAGACACAAACAAGTGAAGTAGTGAGTGAGGGGGCGATCAGAGGGGAGGGTTTTTAATCATGCAGCCTGAAACACCGTACTCCTCAGATCAGGGGGGAATGAAGACTAATCAATGGCAAAGTGCTTTCCTGGCATTTCACAGTTGAATCCATTATGCTGTACTGTAGTTACTAGCTCCCCATCTGAGCCTCTGATGTACAGGGGTGAGTCACTGCTTATAGTAGGGGATGGAGAGGACTGACGGACGGACGGCAAACAGAACACATGCGTTAACATGCATAATGTATGCCCCAACCTACAACAAGAGAACTGTGCTGGTAAAGGGTTGTGTTTTGAATGTGGGCTGTAAACAGTAGCTGTGAAACCACCATGAGGAATCTTAGCTCAGTATGTGTGACAATGCAGCGCATGCCACAGACTGCACCCTCAGACACCCTCAGACATGAACAGAATCACAAGGGATTTTGTGAGAGCGACTGGGACAGGACATCCTGTGTGTCTGTGTGCGAGAAGTACGTGGCATCTGCATGTGTTGACAGACTACCTTCAAAAGGATGTCCTCTAAATTAACCTCCCTACACCAAGACAAACATCTGACTATCATTCAACCAATCAGAGTCCATATGCCGACATGTAGCCAAAGCACTTGAATGCAGTTCAGTCTGTACTCAACGATGTCACCAGTGAGAGGTGGGTGGACCGGGAGGCATGAAAAGAGGTCACGTACAGCTGGGAGAAAGCGCACACACATAAAAGAGGTGGTGCCTTTTCTCACAATACACCAGTGTCACACTAGTTTCATCATGTGAGGCTCCCATGATCCCACTCTATCCAGTGTAAGCTGTTGATTTACTCTAAATGTGGATAATACTTGATCACTACTTCATCTCATTACCACTACTGGTCATATGTACAGTATTACAACAAGGTCAACATAGAGTAGCCATGTGTCAAGTCTGCAGGGAGACTGGGTTAATGATTACAATGGAAAACAACCTGACTAGACCTATTTGAATGTTCCCATGCCATCTAAGTTGCACCCAAACACCAACATGTCAACTATGGGGGCCGTTTGAGGATAACCATAGCAGCTACAGGAACTTTTTAACTTGATTTATCAAGACAAGTCCCCACGCTTGTCTCAAAGCAATCAAAACGGTGCTGAAATGACAATCTCGGTCACCACACGTTGGTAAGCTATTCATTCACATTTATTACAAACGATTGGATAACTGGGAGTTAGATACATGCCTTCAACCTGTACATAGCCCATCCAACTACCTGATCCCCATACTGTATTTATCTTTGCACCCCAGTATCTCTACTTGCACATTCATCTTCTGCACATCTATCACTCCAGTGTTTAACTGGTATATTGTAATTACGTCGCCACCACGGCCTATTTATTGCCTTTCCTCATTTGCACTCACTGTATAGCGACTTTTTCTACTGTGTTTGTTTATTCCATGTGTAACTCTGTGTAGGTGTCAAACTGCTTTGCTTTTATCTTGGCCAGGTCGCAGATGGAAATGAGAACTTGTTCTCAACTGGCTTACCTGGTTAAATAAAAAAACAGTTTAAAGGTTTTGTAAGCCTTGAGACATGTATTGTGTATGTGAGCCATTCAGAGGCAAGAAAACATGGTGCATTGAACGGGGTATGGTAGTAGGTGCCAGGCGCACCGGTGTGTGTCAAGAAAAGCTACGCTGCTGGATTTTTCCACACATAACAGTCTCCTGTACATATCAAGAATGGTCTACCACCCAAAGGACATTCAGACAACTTGACACAACTTTAGGAAGCATTGGTGTCAACATGGGCCAGAATCCCTGTTGACTTCTTTCAACACCTTGTTGAATCCAAGGTGGGAGGGGGATGTAACTCAATATCAGGTAGGTGTTCCTAATGTTTAGTATAATCAGTGTTTGTTTCAGTGTGACAAGAACAACTGACAGTCACAGTCAGCTGAACGAAATTATTCTAAACCATGGACATCACACACACACACAAACTTGAATCCACTGGCGATAACTCACAAAACCAAAGGTAGAATAGTATCATAAATACAAACTATTGACCAATAACAAGAGCAGTAAATTATTTAAATATTACAACAAGCCACTATAAAAGCACACACACTCATGCTGTAACAGAAGGGAAGCATTCACAAGGGGAACTTACAGCTCCATACATCCACACACACATCTTCTAGTGATGTCAGTAAAAAGAGTTGTTCAAAAAGGATGAATCGTTCGCAAACTGCACGATTCATCCTTTTTGAACAACTCTTTTAACTGACTCGAGAGTCCAGATTTGTTTTTCTGAGTGACAGCAGGATTAATACGCGCTCCTCCGGCTCAGCGGCTCCTTAGACTTGCTCCGACCAACAATAGTCCGCCATATATACGGTCATCTCAAGCCATTGGGGTGCTGCAGTTCGCAAACGATATTGTGCTCATCACCCTCACAGCAGTCAAGCAATGCATTCCGCCAAGAGTTGTCGTTCACAATAAAGTCCGGTTTCATCCACAACTAGACCTTTCAAATGCATCAAGAAATCTTATTTGTATGCCTAGCAATCAACACAAGTACATGGTTTAAAGCACCTTTTTCCAAGTCTCATTCACAAATGACAGCTCCAACAAACCCCTTACGGTGAACGAGAGGTGTAAAATCATGACTCTAAAGTCCTCAGTTCCTCGTTCTCCGGTAGGGGGTCGTGATTTCTCTGGGCAGAACTGACTCCAATGAATGAATGGAGTCAAAAGATGTGTTCTTTTGATTGAAGGAGCCAAAAACATCCGAGTCAGTTAACTGAGCCTCCCTGACGTTTCCCCACACGGTGCAGCTGCAGTGCTGCATGGGAGCCTGGTTTAGATGCAGCACATACGACCACAGAGAACAAAGGTCACAATTATACTGAGCTTTAACAGAAGGAACAGGGAAATGTGCAGGCCAGGGGGGAAAAAAATCTGGTGCAATGGAGAAATGTTGGGTATTCACACACCTAAGACACTGTCAAGTCCCAAACTGCACCGCCATCATGATGTTTTTCACCATGAAACACCCCAGTGTTCCACATGCTGAAACAGAGTTCATTCCCACTCTGTTCAATCTCTCGCTCAGAAACATGTCAAATGGCAGCATAATTCCATTGGATGTTGCTAATCATGTGATAGAATGTGAGAAGTTCCAGTATATCCATATCAAAAAAACATTACAGGCTAGATAGATTCTGAATTCCCACTTAAGCCAACAGAGTAGCCTGTATGTTTAGTTTGCGTCGCTCACCGGTTACGAGGTGCTATTATCTGTTAATGGTGTTCAGATGAAGTCACATTCCAGCTGTCAGTGGAGTAACTGTTGCAAAGAAAATAAATGTACTGCCTCACAAATATGATGAGATAACTGACAGAAAGAACCCAGCTGCAGATGGGAGTCAGAGGGGACAGGGGCCAAAGAACATTGCCTCGTGACCAACTATGGCCTTCCTCCCTTTGGTCAACCACATAAGGAAAACAAATGTAGTAGAAATTGGCCATCTGAATAAAAGCACAAATCAACAGAAAACACAAAACATTGACAATTCAATATGCAAATGTTTCTATTCCAATACTTTGAATAAGATGGGGACAAAAAAAAAAGGACAGAAGCACATTTCTTCCAGAAGAAGCTGGACATAAAGAGTGCAACACCATTGAACATCTCTTACCGAGTTTCTCCACGAGTTTGAGCATGACCCCACCGATGTGGATCTCGCCGGTGACCCTCAGAGACACGTCCCTATGGAGGTCTGTCACGTGCATCTTCAGTTCCCACGTTCCGTCCGCATAGCAGCCATCGGGCATCCGTATACCGTCCAGCGCCATCCTTACACAAATCACAACAATTAGGAAAACCTGCCCAAGAAAGAAAATACTTCCATTCAACTGGTAAAAAAAGATGCATCAAAATTGTGCTTGCCATACATGTGTGGAGTTTGTCATATGCAGACTGAAAGTGACTTGAGGAAGCACAGGACCCAGACCACCATAGCCGATCAAAGTGTTTTGATAAAATGTTGTGATTGTCCATAAACAGTTTGTTTCTTGAATCATAACCCACATTTTACATGTTTTCTTATAGGCCATTTGAAGCATGCTTTGGATATGGCTCTAGCAAAGGCTTCATTAGCTCTTGAGACCCCAAAGTGGCTCACAGCCGGTCATTGGTTCTCTGCTGATGGTATGGAGGATAGCTGGCGCCATGTGAACTACAATCCCGACGTTGTTTTAACGTTTAGAAACGTTATTAATCCGCGGTAGCGGTACCGTTTTGGAAACGGTTGGAATTTAACTTTAAATTAGGCAACAAATAATATTTTTTTTAAAACACCTACTGTGCGCAATTTAGCAGTAGCACCCGGCTGTTTTCACTCTACCTCAGATATGACATTCTCTCACCTTGCGCTCACATTTCCATTGGACCATTCCACATTTGCGGTCAGATGGCATGTTTGTCAAATCACAGGCGGTTGTAACTTTCCTGAACTGTGACAGTAAGTGTATCTGTTGTATATGAAAAATGATATACAAGTTCCAAATGTTTCCAAAGCTGTATTGATGCGAGGCATATTTGCGTTTAGACAGAGCATTTGGGCAGGCGTCGGGGCATTTGCCTCACAAGGCTAAAGAGACATCCAATGGCTCAATGTAATTGGAGTCATGAATAAGTCTTAAAGCGGCAATCAGCAATTGAAACAACGCGAAATCCTTGCCCCATATTCAAAAAAAAAACTGATTGGAGTGATGGGGTTGGAGAAATGTAACCACTCAAATTCAGACATAACTAGAGATGCAAGGACTGACCATACATGATATCAACATAGTTTGAACGTTGAGGCTACACAATGTGTTTACATTGTTTTTACTTCAATATTTGTCAACAGTTAAACGTATATTTAAGATTCTGATTGGGTACGACAGTTGAACTGAGGTCACGAGGCATTACATTATCAGTGGGTACATACCAAAAACAATTGATGTAACAACTGCAGATTGCCCCTTTAAGGCTACATGTGAAGGACGCAATTAATCGATAACCAAAAAAAGAACAAAGGGTACCGGCCTAAATTATGGCAAACTGAACTTCAATTTAAAAAAAATACTCTCCCGTCTGTGTTCACCTGCTTTTTCTAACGGTAAAGACATCCTGACAAATATGTAGTTGATTACGTAAGCAGCCCCATACAAGAACTCATGAGAGCACCCAATCTGGTCAGCCAGAGTAACTCACTTTATGTCCATACATGAACAAAACTAATACGTTTGAACGAGTAAAGGGGAGTTGGAATCATACGTTATTTACCAGATATAGCAGGCCTTATCTGCATTTGGCGCACAAAAAAATACGTTTTCATATTCCCGAGCGGCAGAGTGCGCAAAAAGAACTACATTTATTGAGTTTTGAGGACGTAAATTAAATCGGTTGTGTCCACTCACCTTCTCAAATACACCAACCAAATCCAAAAGCCACTTAAATTTCCGAGGTTTCGATAGTCAACCAGATTTTCTAAATAATGTAGACTATCTGGGTCTTTTCAAAGAGAATATCCCAAAAAACGCGTCCAATTGAAGTATCCCAAAGTGCCTCCTGGCTTCAGCTAATGGAGTCCAGCCGTCTCTCTTTCTCCCTCCCTCTTCCCACCAGATAACGTCACTTACTGCTCCAGCTCCAATCGACGTTTCCTTTCAAACGGTTCAGCAGTTCCTCTCTCCCAACATTACCCGCCCGGTCATTCCCCTGCTCCTTCCATACTTATATTATTTTTCATTGGAAGGGGACTTGTGTGACGCGGGAAATTACTTACAATGTCATTTTTTATAATCTCGCAGATCTTTTCTAACCCCTAGGCTTGGAGTTTCAATGATGTCCCCAACCACGCACTCTTATTGAGAAATACATTGTAAAAGTTAAAACTATGCTTTTGTATGTGGTGTTTTATTCCATGCTTTCATTCAAAACTGACCAATTGTGGAAAATCCAACAGTTTGGTAGGGGATAACAAGCGCATAGAACTGCTGCTGCATGCCTTTTATGGAAATAGTATAGTGTTTGCGGTGGTACATCCGGGGACCGTTATGGGGTCCCCGCGTAGAGAATTACACACAATTACTAATTTAGAACACACATTCTAAAGCCCCCCCCCCTCATCTACAGTATATCAAATCCAGCGACTGAGCCCACTAGTCTTAAATACTTTGCAATATTGTGCTCTCACTGGTAAAGATGTTACAAAATGTCCAGTGTGCAGCCACAAATCTGATTTGGATATAGCTGCTGGTCACTCCTTTTGATGAAACACACAAGGTTTAACATAACATGCATTGCACTTGTTTTCCTTAAATGGTGTCCTACCCTCTTATCAGACCCACACATCCTTTCTGTTCATTGTTTTTCTTGAGCTAAATAAAATAACATGAGAATCTCTCTCCCTGTGTTTTCATTTCTGGTACATCATTAAAATACCAACATCAGGAGTGGATTGTAGGCATACACTTTGACAGATCAACAGGCATGAGTTATGGCTGACTGAAGTGAAGAATAATCAAACCTCTTTGATGGATCCACAACCTCAGCCTTGAAAGAATACCCTGTTGAGCGTGCATGGGTAGTAGCTATTAGTCATTGTAAACAAAATAAAATACACATCAATGTGTAGAATTGTACAGATGTTTCTATCCACACACTGCCTCCACCACTCTAGAGAATTATATATTTAGCCAAACTACTCATTTGTTTGGCTTTGTTGATGTGCATTCAAAGCCATAGCAACACAAATGGCTCGTTTGGCAAAGATTGAGCTGCTGTCCATTTTTTTTCCATTGCATCTGCTCTTCTCTACAGCAGCACGCTCTCCTGCTCCAAGTGGTTGGCGGTAAGGCATGAATCATCAGGGTTTCTGTCTCTCCTCCAGTGTTCTGCTCTCACTAGTGTCAGCTCTCCAGCTCCAGCTAAGGAGTTTGGGCCTCAGACTATGGTCTGCATTGAAACAATGTATAACCTTTCTCTCTTGCTGCTCTGACTCTCTCGTTAGAGTCTGGCAGCCGACCCATTGCCTTATAAAGGCTGTTTTAATTGCCGGGTAAACATTTGAGTCAGATGCAGGGAGAGCATGAGAGTGGAGTCGGGAATGGTGTTGCAGAGGAGAGAGACGGTACACTGAGGTGGAGTGGAGCTTGCCCTGCTCTGGTTTCGCTGTATAATGTCTGGCTTTCACACAACACTGGTGGTGTCACTAAAATAGTCTCAATCAATTCCAGACAGTTAATTACTGATGAGGAACTTGTACGGTGTCTTCTAATGAAGTTCACAACAGCATCTGTAATCAAGTGGATATGGCACTGTCCAATAGAAATATGTTACTTTGTACAAATTACATATAGCCTACAATCAGTATTCCGCAAAACCATCCTAGACATGGACATATAATCATACAATTAGAAAGTATATTACAGCATTATAGCATGGTGTACACACAGTAGTTTATAATTCACTGCCAAGGTATTTGTGTGTGATTTAACTAGGAGTTAGTACTGCACAAGCTAAGAGAAGGGCAGCTCAAGTACATCACCCTATAAATCCTCTCTAATAGCTCAGACATGAGGACCACTGCAGGGCTGATCAGTAGTAACTAGTAACTGAGTAACTGTCTCATGCTAATTGCCTCATTGTTAATGGAGAGAGGAAATAGACTTGGAGAGGTCTGTGATGACCAGATTGGTCAATGGGGGCCATTGTTTTACTACATGGGGAGGTATGCCATCTTGTGGACAAACCTAGAACAATGGGAATTGCAGTTTTTTGTTGTTGCATTCACTTAATTTAACTAATCCCATCTCTGCTTTACAGATATTGCTTAACTGCATTTGGATTCTACTACAGTACCACATTAGATACATAAAAAGTGTTAGGGCCATATCTTCAATCACACAAAGCTCTATTCATTAACTATGAATCAGCTACTGTGGTGTGGGTGGAAAGTATGTGTGGGGCCGACGAAAGAATTTGATATACGGTTCAAAGGAAACAAATAGCACTATTGTTCTCCATCAAAACCGGGAGATGGAAACTAGCGAATCTTTCCCATTTAATATTTGGAGAATATCTTCCTCCCTCAGCCTCGTCCCAGACCTCCCTCCCACACATTTAAGCACTTTTCATTCAGACAGACCAGACGGTCCAGACGTCAGTACTTCCTCTCAGATGTCATCCTTGGGACATGACAGAACAACTTCAGAAGCAGCAGATGGGAGAAGAATACAGAATAAAAGAAGCCATTGTACATAAAACATCTTTTTTTTAAATGAAAAGTAAAGAGCGTATCAGATGGCAGTTTTAATCCATTTCCGGCATGGTGGGTTATATGGTGGGTTATATGGTGGGTTATTGCCTAGCTCTAGGGACAGTCAATTTCCCAGCAGAAATACTTTCAAAATCAAACTAAAAAGTCTTTTAGTTTTAAAAGTTTTAAACAGTCTTATTGAAAAAGGTTTCGTTCATTCAGTCGACCCAGGCAATGCAGACATTCCTAGATTATGGTACCTCTCATTCTGTGGACATTATCTGAAATGCGAAAGCCCTTGAACATGTTCAGTTGGTGGAACATTTGTGTAACAGAGGTACTACCTGAACTTGTCAAATAAGAATACCATCTATATTCTGTTGCAAAACATTTTGCTACGGTGTGCCCAACAGAACACAACTGGTTTTACAGATGAGCCCTTAGGGTTCAAAGGTCATCCAAAGCCCTCATTAAACTAGGGGTGACTCTGGAATAGACCAGCTAGCTACCGCACTTTGACTTCACTAGATGCTTGAAGCTGAGAAGACCTTTCTCAAACAGAACAAAAAACAGAACACGCACAGCACACCATTTAAACAAACCTAGTTCTTTAGCCAATGTATTTCCGAACATAGTTAACATTCTGTGCTAGTCTATTTGAGTGAGGTTCACCTTGTGATAGCTGGCCTGATGTGTTGAAACTATAATAGACCACAATTATGATAGCCCACGAACAAAACATCCTCCAACCATCATTGTAAATTGCCCCCATACCCAGCCCGTATCATTTTAGCATGCAGAGACATCAGTTGAACTGTCCTTGATCAGTACACTCAAAACATGGTAGGGAGTGTTCAAACCCTTTATAAGAAAGAATAGTTGCATGACTGCCCAATGTGGAAACAACTTGATTTAGATGGCAGAAACAAGGAAGTTTTCACCTTTGTCTGTGATTGACATTTAACACAAACACACAAAAGCAATTTCAAGCCATGTCTGAAAGGGGTACTGTGCAATTTCAAGCCATGTCTAAAAGGGGTACTGTGCAATTTCAAGCCATGTCTAAAGGGGGTACTGTGCAATTTCAAGCCATTGAGAATGTGCAAGGTCCAACATCATCCTTCACTCTGAACAATTCCAAGTAATATTCCCTTATTTTCCATGACCTCAAGTTGTTCTCTGGTCCTCTACAAGGCAGTCTGGTCCAAGTCCGCTTCACAAAATAGGTCCCACTCTCATACACATCATACATCTACTTTAAAAACAACTCAAATAAATCCATTCTGTGGACTACGAGACCACTGGGACAGTTAGCTTGTGCCATACAGATTATCAGACAACTCAATTGAGACTTATTTTAAAGACAAAGCACAAGACATATAGGGAACTCTACAATGACAAAGTGCAGTCAGCAGCACACACATTCATTTGAGGTTAGTTACATTTCATCATCCTGCATCCATCACCTTATAAACCTGCTGATATAAAAAAACAAATGCTGTGTGGGATGTGTTTTTAGATAGTGAGCAGCTATCTCATTTCAGAGGTCTGTTGGGAACACTGCAATAACACCCATGAGAGACACATTCACATTTAAAATGACCACATGGGATGCAAAATGATTCAGGCATCATGTTTCTTTTTGGGGGCCATAAAAGATATACTGAGCTTGTTTAGTTTTGCATATTGTTTGTGGAAAAAGCAACTAAATCTGAGTAAGTCTGACCTGAAGCCCTTTACTAGAGGGAAAATGCCCTTGGATTTCAACATGCTCTGTTCATACTAGCTTAGCCACTAAGAGTGAAGCAGACAGAATAACTTAGTGACATTAAAGAGACATTTGGCCACCTGCTGGACTCCGGGATCTACGTTAACACTACTACAGATTTTTTTAAAATGGTAATGAAAAATTAATTGGATAAAAAAAATATACATCCTTTCTTTTTGATTTATCTCAGGATTAATGTAAATAGTAGGTCACTTTCTGTTTATGACCTTCTCAAGGTTTCTGAGAAGTGTTCCTACTGGCTTGAAACTCTGAGTGACAGCTCCTCTGTCCAACCACAGACTGAAACATTGACATGATCTCTCTTTTGATTGGACACTTGAATCGCATACAAAGGGAGCTTGTCAGACTTCCGACTATCCGTCTGAACAGAACTGATTTCACCTGTGTTTTGGTTAGATTGAAAAGTTGCCCTATAATATATAACGGAGGCTACATTTCAGATCTCCGTACAGGGATCTACATGGTTCCTGGTAGGACTAAAAGAGAAACTTAATGACAATAGGGTAAGTTACACTTATCAAGCTTGACTTTCACATGGATGTACGTCTGTCACTTGTGTGAACGTCATCTGAACGTCAAGTGAGTCAAGCCGTTGTTCCTCACTCGTTGGAGCCAAAGATCTACCTCATAACAAAAACAAACAGTTTGCCACACAGCACCATTCACTTATTAAACCAAAGACATAAGGTCATTTTACACCATGCCCAAACCAGACGCGTCATGTGCTTTGCAAAATAAATGTACACGTACATGGTATTCAATCATTGCATCCATACTGCCAACGAGCGTCTGCGTTGCCAGGCACTAAAATTGATTCTATTTGTGTCGAGGAACGCGCTGCAAGTCCTGCCTCTCCCATCTCCTCATTGGTTTTTAGAAGCATATACCCATGTGGGTGATTGAAAGATGAATTGAGGTTGGTTGTGGTAAAGCACCTTTTATGAATGCTGAGTTGCCAATCTCCATATAAAGTCCAAAGAAGAAAAAGAAGCCTGGATTGAGAGATGACTAGAAACGATTCGGTTGACCGTTTTATGTGTGGATTAATTGTCGAAGGAGAGGATCTTGCACTTCAGGTCAAATAACAACTCAACGTTTATATCTCAGGACAAATTAGCTAGCAACTGCAAGCTAACTAGCTAAATTGCCGTAAATGTTTAATGCTTTTCAACCTGTCCCCAAATTAATATAATTGGGTCAGAGTTTGTTTTGATATTTCAAACTGTGTGTTGTGATCGTATTTGGTGTGGGGGGACAAAATCAATTTGCGCACGCACGCATCTGGTTTGCGTATGTGTATACAGTCATCTTGTCACTTTGTCGTGCAAAAACAAGAATACTAAAATGGCTTTTTGTAGATCAATACTTCTATGTAAAAGTCACTTGATAGTCACATGGTAATAGAGGTACAGCATCCTTGTGGAATATCAAAATAAAAACTAGAGACAAGATCATAATCTCCCCTTTTTTTACATTTCCAAAACAAAGAGAAAAATATGAACCATGCCGTATTATTTTCTTAGGGTAATATATTAATATTTTAAGATATAAATAAAGTTTAGGTTTTGAGACTAAGGGTCCCAGTATTCAGCCCAGGTCCTTAGACCTGGGCTGAATAGATAGAAGCATAGCGTAAGAAGAGACAGACCAGTGAGGATGAGGGAGTTTACTGAGGGGGCCAGGCTGACTTGTACATCCTCTCCTCCAAGGTCTGTGGAGGAGAGGAAAGATTTGGGTTGGGCTGAACCATGGCTGCTACACATGGGGGGGAGTTGGAGATGGGTACATCCAGGAGGGCAGCAGTATCAGACAGAGACAGTGATCTTCGAGGAAGAGGACACCCCTTCGGTAGTGTGCAATGGAATCTCTGACATACTCGTTGGCGGCTGGACTGGCTGGGAGGATACATAGAGGATCCTACCATCCCCCATGCTTCATAGAGCATGGGGGATATAAGGATCCTTCGGGGGGTATAATCCAATGTGTCACCCTTGGGTGAGTGTGTATCCATCCCATCCTAAACAGTACAAAGTCTGTGTGTTAGTAGAGATGTGTCAGTATAAAAACAGAGAGAGAATGGAGTAACAGAGGGTGATAAAGATGCTGTGTTGTGTGAGTGTGGACATGGAGTCTCTCTCTGTGTGTTTACTCTGGGTCAGGACTGTCTTCTGTGGGTGGCGGCACGTTGGCCTGCTTGTATATGAACACCAGTAGGAAGAGCGCAATATCGTGCGAGACCCAATAGGCTGTATGTGAGGTCACCACAAGGCCCTCACGGAGTTCAAAATCGATGCGGCGCTCTATTTCCACTGTAGAACAGAGATAGATTCACTGTGGGAATACATTTTAGACCATCTACTGTATACTGCACAAACTTAACTGCTACAGATTCAAAGGGTAATTAACTCTGTGAATTGGCATTATGTATTCATTCTCCTTTTTATATATATAAAAACTCTGGGGGGGGGGGTCAAGGGTGGCAAATATTATGAAAAGGCACTTGTTATTACATGGACGACAATACAATTATTCCTGAAAGTGTAATTGGGGTTGAAATGCAGCTGAACAAACCTGAGGGGTCTGTGAGGGTGGAGGGAGACAGGGAGACAGGGACAAGGTGGACGAAAGGCAGTAAGCTGATTGGCCGTCGACTCTCCTCTTAGGCTCCTCTCCCTCTGGGGTCCCGCCCTCGATGCCAAAGGACACTCCGGAGGGCGCGGAGCGGGAGAACCGGGAGAACAGTATCCCTCCTATCCCCTTCCATATACTGTTACCTATACTGGCCGCTCCTAGACAGAAAGCGAAGACGGAAAGACAGCGAGAGAGAGCAAGACACACAGAGAGAGGGAGGGAGAGACAGCGAGAGAGAGCAAGACACACAGAGAGAGGGAGGGAGAGACAGCGAGGGAGAGCAAGACACACAGAGAGAGGGAGGGAGAGACAGCGAGGGAGAGCAAGACACACAGAGAGAGGGAGGGAGAGACAGCAAGGGAGAGCAAGACACACAGAGAGAGGGAGGGAGAGACAGCGAGGGAGAGCAAGACACACAGAGAGGGAGGGAGAGACAGCGAGAGAGAGCAAGACACACAGAGAGAGGGAGGGAGAGACAGCGAGAGAGAGCAAGACACAGAGAGAGGGAGTGAGAGACAGCGAGAGAAAGCAAGACACACAGAGAGAGGGAGGGAGAGATAGCGAGGGAGAGCAAGACACACAGAGAGAGGGAGGGAGAGACAGTGAGAGAGAGCAAGACACACAGAGAGAGGGAGTGAGAGACAGCGAGAGAGAGCAAGACACACAGAGAGAGGGAGGGAGAGACAGCGAGGGAGAGCAAGACACACAGAGAGAGGGAGTGAGAGACAGCGAGAGAGAGCAAGACACAGAGAGAGGGAGGGAGAGACAGCGAGGGAGAGCAAGACACACAGAGAGAGGGAGGGAGAGAGAGAGATTCATTTCAGACAGGGTGCGACAGAGCTGAGTGAAGTCGACTCTAGACTTTAGACATCCGGGTTGCCTCCCCAGCTCCGGCTTAACAGGTTTGTAAGTAATAGAACGTCAGTTTGGCATAGAGGAACTACGTCACTACCTTATCCGCTTGAATAAAATACTAAATAGTATCTAGCAAGATGAAAATATTATTTTTTAATGAGTGCAACTAACTTCACTAAAACCAAAAAAGCTTTTCCCTGACAAATTTGGTTTCCAATCGCGGCGTTCTGGCATGTCTGCCTCGTGATTTGTTGGAAGAGTTGTCTCTCGGAAGAGGATCTACCCTCTTCTGCTTATGAAAGTTGCCAAGAGTCCGTCGCTGAAACCAGACCCTAATCTGTTGCCTAGGGTGGAGTTTTGGAGACTAACCCAGTAGTACGGCTCTGGTCTTTACATGCTCTCTCCACAAGACAGCAGTGTTGCCTATGTTCTAAATTATCCGACAGGTGGGTCTGTGAGGGAAATGCTGTTGAGTGAGTCCAATAATAGATGACAACTCCATCACAAGAGGCTGAGTACATGCTGATGTGCTTTTGAATGGAACCATCTGCTTTGTCTGCTCAGGACATATTGTGCTGTCTACAAATATCTGCTGTACAAATGATTGACTGTAAAATCTATGGGAACCTGCTGTTTAATTCTATCCCTTCTAGCTTTGGACCACCTCGAGCGTGAATCTGCATCAGGTGCACAGGTAATGAAGGCACTCATATTCACATATTTAAGTTAATAATAATGTGCACGGTGATTAAAGGCAAAAAGGTTCTATACAGAGAATCAACCAGAGGACTGACAGACGTACCCAGAATGCTGGCCTTGCCCATGCTGGCGAAAGACTCTCCGTAGTATTTCCTGGCTCGGAGAGGGGAAGTGGAGGGGCTGGGGATGCTCTCTGTGTCTGACGCTGTGTCCTTCTGTGGGTTGATGAAGGTTAGCCGGATCTCATCGTATGGCGTGGGGTCTACAGCACTACACCTGGGAGAAGAAAAACACCTGTCACAGTCCGTACAGAAAGTAGTAGTTTCAGCAGAATATACAGATTCACCTTGGGAGAATGAATGATCTCTTACCAGTGTATCTGCGCAGGTCCAATGTTGCTGTAATGTTTAAGGATGAGGGGCTCCAGTCTGTAAGCCTGCAGCAAGGACAAACCAGTCACAGCCAGTCTAGCACCTTGTCTTTACTCTGGTCAGGAAAAAACCCTGGGTCTAATCATCCTGTAAGGGAAATTTTAATGTTTGTGCTATTCTTATAACTAATTTCTGTGTTCCATTCATGTGCTGTTCTAAGTAACTAATTTCTGTATTCTTGCAAGTGGCAGACTGTACAAATCCTCACTATCAGTAGCTGCGATTTGGCAGTACGCTCAGATCTTGTTTTGAGAACGAACGAAAGATCTCAGTTTCAAGGTCTCAGCTTAGAGAGGAGAAGCCTCGTGAGGTGTTGGTCTGTCACATGTTATGAACCAGTATTGGTCGTCACATGTTATGAACCAGTATTGGTCGTCACATGTTATGAACCAGTATTGGTCGTCACATGTTATGAACCAGTATTGGCCGGTCACATGTTATGAACCAGTATTAGTCAGTCACATGTTATGAACCAGTATTGGTCTGTCACATGTTATGAACCAGTATTGGTCTGTCACATGTTATGAACCAGTATTGGCCGGTCACATGTTATGAACCAGTATTGGTCTGTCACATGTTATGAACCAGTATTGGTCTGTCACATGTTATGAACCAGTATTGGCCGGTCACATGTTATGAACCAGTATTGGTCGGTCACATGGATGAAACAAAACGGTAATGATTCATTATGCTAAATCATGCAAATATAACTTGTCTGTGTATAGCTGTATATAAAGACAACTGCTGAGACTGCCCCAGGCAGAGCTCCTGATTGACATGTGTACTGTGGCACATTGAGTTGGTTAGAACCTCTCCTGCGCGCTGACAATAAACTGAATGATTAATTTAAGATTGACTTCTAGTGTCCCTGTGTATGAATTTTCCCAACAATCCTTAAGATGATAAAGGCTCTTAGATAAGCATATGGATCCTGTGTCCCGGGTTGAAGGTATTGCTTTTGAGCAGTTAGCAGTGTACCTTACATTTTTTAGAGCAGGGGGTGCTAGCGGTTTGGAGGCTTCCAGGCCTTGAAGATGATCTTCCAGCTCTAGTAACCTGAGGAGTAGAGAGTGAGTTTCTGTTAACAAAATACCTACACCACTCACACCCCACTCCTTCCGACACACACACTACCTAACTGTCTGTAGAAACAGTTTAGGTGGCCATCTCAACTGTGACAAAGAGACAAACCACACACACACACACACACACACACACCACTACCTACCACCCTGCCTACCGGTTCCTAGTGAGCTCCAGCTGCTCCAGCAGGCATCTCTCCTCGTAGGAGACCCATCTCAGGTCCAGCTCCTCCTCCAGCTCCTGGTGCTCCTGCAGACAGAACCTCACAAGGTCCCAGCCTGTCATGATGTCAAAGGTGATCACGCAGCCCAGGGAGTGCGACACGATGGACACCTTGCCCCTCTTCTCCTCAAACTCAGGGTTCCTGGAGCAGAACAGGGTGTAGATTCGGTTCAGCTCTGACGTCAGGCCCCTGGTGATCTGGAGATGAAGAAAGGGTGGTATCGATTAACCTGGGCCAATACGGTTGTCAAGTGAGATGAAGACTTAAACCCAATGTGTGTGTGTTTCAGTCTCACCTTGTCCCTGTACAAGGAACTGGTGTAGTACATAATGTTTATGGCACTGCTGTTGAGCAGGTCTCTCAGTCCTCGCACCTTGTCTGGGGTGATGGAGTCCACCGTATCTACAGATTCACACGATTCAACCATCAATAACATATACAAATATATGTCTGACTGTGTATAGTTTTTATGAGTAAGCCTTTGTTAATCCTCTATACTTCTACAGATCTATTTGTATTCAGATCAACCTTCCATTCACTTGGCTAAAACAGTTCAGGCCTAAGACCTGTATAGATATTGAATACTCAGTACTGTATGTGCATTGTAGACAGAATAGGAAATTAAAGGGCGTAGGAGACAGGACAGGAGTAGGGCAGAGGACAGCACACGGAACTCCATGTGAGAGATGTAGCCTATCCGTCTGGCTTGTGGTTCCACAAGTGTGACCTAAATTCAGCATGCCATCACAAGGTGGGTGTCACCTCCTGGAAGCTAGTGGACGACAGCAGCTGCTCTCTCAGTTCAATTGGGATCAAGGACACACTGCGCACGAGCAAACACACCCCTTACCCCCATCCAGTGCCAGTTTGGAGCGCCACTCCACAGACAGGAAGTCCACATACTCCTCTGTGTGCTCTGAAAAGTGCTTCTCCTCCATCTTCCTTACTGCCTCTCTTAGCCTGGACACACAGACACAGATGTCAAAGACGACACACACAGACAGTTTAATTGCTATTTGCATAAGAATAGTTTCTTGCTGTTCGGTCTTGAAAATGGTCTTATTCTCTGGATAGCCTTTAATCTACGTGGCCTAAAGCTCTAAAAACAGAGACAAACAGGGCATCAACCTAACATCACATTTCATTGCAAGTAATCATCTTCACAGCAGGCTAACAGACGGTACCTCATTACCGCTGGGTGAATGAATGAATAGCTTTACAATGTGGTCCATACACTGTCTACTAGTCTACCCCTCTCCAAGTCAACCAGGGAATCCTTTGTGCCTTGTGTTTGCTCTGCCTTTCACTTAATGACTGTGTTTGAGAGGGATGACGTGTGTCCATATCACCACTCACTGACGCAGTCCATTTACTCTCAATGGCTGCTAGCAGGCTACGTTAGTGTACTATGTTAGATACACAAACAATGGGAGAGTGGCTGCTGTTGACATAACAGGGACGACCTGTGAGTGACATCAGCCTTAGGTGAACTGGTCTGTGACTCTGCCTTTCACTAATGCAGTCTTTCATGTAGTCTTTCTGGTGGGCTTCTATTCACCTGTATAGTAGGTGTTTATGCTAAAGAGGCTAGCAGGATAACCTAGCGTGGGCTAGCACAGTTTATCTCAAGTGGCTAACTGGTGAATGGGGTCACTGTACTGGCTTTAATGGTCTTAATGCAACCCCCCTCTAACATATGAGGAGGATCATACAGAGAGGCTGTCCTTACTGCCATGCCACTCAGAACAAGCAGCCATTATTCTTAGTGCAGAGGTGAGAGGTATGGAAGGAGAGATATGGAAGGAGAGATATGGAAGGAGAGGTATGGAAGGAGAGGTATGGAAGGAGAGGTGAAATTAGAGGTATGGAAGGAGAGGTGAGAGGAGAGGTATGGAAGGAGAGGTGAGAGGAGAGGTATGGAAGGAGAGGTGAGAGGAGAGGTATGGAAGGAGAGGTGAGAGGAGAGGTATGGAAGGAGAGGTATGGAAGGAGAGGTGAGAGGAGAGGTATGGAAGGAGAGGTATGGAAAGAGAGGTGAGAGGAGAGGTATGGAAGGAGAGGTATGGAAGGAGAGGTGAGAGGAGAGGTATGGAAGGAGAGGTGAGAGGAGAGGTATGGAAGGAGAGGAATGGAAGGAGAGGTGAGAGGAGAGGTATGGAAGGAGAAGTATGGAAGGAGAGGTGAGAGGAGAGGTATGGAAGGAGAAGTATGGAAGGAGAGGTATGGAAGGAGAGGTAAGAGGAGAGGTATGGAAGGAGAGGTATGGAAGGAGACAACTCAACTTTGATTGATTTGATTTCCAGAGGCAGTTTGGAACTCAGTTTGGTGCAGACGGCATGATTTTTACGCATTCTGTGAGCTTGTGTGGCCTACCCTGAGCTTGTGTGGCCTACCCTGAGCTTGTGTGGCCTACCCTGAGCTTGTGTGGCCTTCCTTGAGCTTGTGTGGCCTTCCTTGAGCTTGTGTGGCCTTCCTTGAGCTTCTGTGGCCTACCCTGAGCTTGTGTGGCCTACCCTGAGCTTGTGTGGCCTACCCTGAGCTTGTGTGGCCTTCCTTGAGCTTGTGTGGCCTACCCTGATGAAGACAGCTTGGCTGTCAAAATGTTAGTAATTACATTTTTGCATCTGAGCTCCTAGAGTGTGCGGCTCTCTTTTATTTTATTTTCAAGCTTGTGTTGCCTACCACTTCGCAGCTGAGCCGTTGTTGCTCCTAGATGTTTCCACTTCACAATAACAGCACTTACAGTTGACCGGGGCAGCTCTAGCAGGGCAGAAATTTGACAAACTGACTTGTTGAAGGTGGCTTCCTATGACGGTGCCACGTTGATAGTCACTGAGGTCTTCAGTACAGGCCACTCGACTGCCAATGTTTTCCCATGGAGATTGTAAGGCTGTGTACTCGATTTTATACACCTGTCAGCAATAGGTGTGGCTGAAATAGCCTAATCCACTAATTTGAATGGATGTCCGCATACTTCTGGCCATGTAGTGTATCTATTAGCTATGTAAAGGTTCACCAAACCCACGGTTCGGTACGTATTGAGGTTTTGGGGGGGTCACGGTTCAGTTTCAGGACAGTGGAAAAATTAAATGGCATTCACAATGTTCAGCATTCACAATGTTCAGCATTCACAATGTTCAGCATTCACAATGTTCCTTGCATTGTGTGTTGTGACTGGAGCATTATGTTGGGCCTCAAGTTTCCACTCCAATGCTGCGTCTGCGACCATGTGGGAGTTTGGAGGCCGTTAATATCACTTAGGCGCATTCATGGGACTTGAACTTGCTGAGAAACACTGATTGGCTAATGGCCAACAATTTGTGTCAATCACAAACTAGAAGTACAGATATCATGCTTGTAAACAATTTCCAGAGTTTAAAAAATACATTCATAGATTGCTTTTTTAAATAATGTTTTGTTGTTGCATTTAACTGACGAAAAAGCTGTTAGAGGCCATTTCATTAATAGGCGATGTCAGAGGTCAGCATGTGGAAGAAGTGGGTGATAGAGGAGTTTCCCACTAGTTTTAACCAGTTTGAGGCCAGTTCAAGTGGATTTTTCACAGTCGTATGTGGTAAATTCCCACTTTCCACTTGGTTACGAACGCACCATGACACTGGCTCCTTCAGTGCCAGATGCGGACTCTCATAAAGGGTGTGTCTGTGGCACGGTACATCTCCCACTCCGTGAAATGTGACGGGCTGTCACTGTTAAATAAGTGCAACACAGGGTGCATTGGCCAATTAATTAAAAACTTTGACTTTGGTTTACTTAGAATAGAGCAGGTACTACCTGTTTGCTGGAATGGGTGCAAGAGGGAAGTTCATAACGTGTCTTAAGGACTTTCACAAGGTGCTAAAACCCCCTATTCTCAGCCATTTAGAATGGGCGCATATCCGCAGCTATAAACCAAAAATATAAAACATAGCCTACCTATCGCTCTTGTAATTTCTTTGGCCCGGTCAGAATCAGCTACCAAGGGCTGCTTGAATGCAGAGGTGAGACAATGTGTTGTTTCTTTGTGTTTCTGTCTAACTCTGATGGTAGGAATACTGGGGTGTTGACGTAAATGGGCCAACATGTTTGAGGTGCTGGCAGCTGCATAGTCAATTCTCGTTGAGCAACATACTATTAAAAATGAAAAATGTTGGTATTTGTTTCATTGGTCCATTGTTGACATGGCCTCAAAATGTTTTGCTTGTGAGTAATCACGTTTTCAGGATACTGTATGTAACTTTCAAAATACAGAAATCATCCCTGTATGATGCTGCATTTTACATCATATACGCGGCATCATGTGATGCAAACAGCATCATACGGGGATGATTTCTGTATTCTGAAAGTTACATATCTTGAAAACGTGATTGCTGACAAGCAGTGTTAAATGTGCAACCAGGGGGGAAAAATAAAATAAAAAAATAACTCTGGACCACCTTTAGTCCACACACAGAGACGCTAACAAAGCTCTCCCTAGCCCTCCATTTGGTAAATCTGACCTCCTGAATTCTGCTTACAAGAAAAAATTAAAGCAGGAAGCAACAGTGACTCGATCAATAGAAAAGTGGTCAGTTGAAGCAGATGCTAAGCTACAGGAATGTTTTGCAAGCACAGACTGGAATATGTTCCGGGTTTCCTCCGATGGCATTGAGGAGTACACCACATCAGTCATTGGCTTCATCAATAAGTACATCGATGACATCACCCCCACACTGACTGTACGTACATACCCCAACCAGAAGCCATGGGTTACAGGCAACATTCGCACTGAGCTAAAGGCTAGAGCTTCTGCTTTCCAGGAGCGGGACCAGAACCCGGAAGCTTATAAGAAATCCCGCTTTGCCCTTCGATGAACCATCAATACAGGACTAAGATTGAATTCTCCTACACCGGCTCTGATGCTCGTCTGATGTGGCAGGGTTTGCAAACCATTACAGACTACAAAGGGAAGCACAACTGAGAGCTGCCCAGTGACACAAGCCTACCAGACAAGCTAAACTACAATGCTCACTTCGAGGCAAATAACACAAACATGCATGAGAGCACCAGCTGCTCTGGAAAACTCTGTGATCACGCTCTCCACAGCCGATGTGAGTAAGACCTTTAAACAGGTCAACATTCACAAGGCCGCAGGGCAGATGGATTATCAGGGTGTGTTTTGTGAACATGCACTGACCAACTGGCAAGTGTCTTCACTAACATTTTCAATCTCTCTCTGTCCGAGTCTGTAATAACATCTTTTAAGCAGATCACCATAGTCCCTGTGTCCAAGAACACTAAGGTAACATGCCTAAATGACTACTGACCCGTAGCACTCACGTCTTTAACCATGAAGTGCTTTGAAAGGCTGGTCATGGCTCACATCAACACCATTATCCCATAAACCCTAGACCCACTCCAATTAGCCTACCGCCCCAACAGATCCACAGATGATGCAATCTCTATTGCCCTCCACACTGCCCTTTCCCACCTGGACAAAAGGAACACCTATGTGAGAATTCTGTTCATTGACTACAGCTAAGCGTTCAACACTATAGTGCCCGCAAACATCATCGATAAGTTAAGGATCCTGGGACTAAACACCTCCCTCTGAAACTGGATCCTGGACTTCCTGACGGACCGCCCCCAGGTGGTAAGGATAGGTAACAACACACCCAACATGCTGATCCTCAACACAGGGGCCCCTCAGTGGTGTGTGCTCAGTCCCCTCCTGTACTCCTTGTTCACTCATGACCGCATGGCCAGGCACGACTCCAACACCATCATTAAGTTTGCCGATGACACAAAAGTGGTAGGCCTGATCACCGACAACGACGAGACAGCCTATAGGGAGGAGGTCAGAGATATGGCCGTGTGGTGCCCTGACAACAACCTCTCCCTCACCGTGATCAAGAGAAAGGAGATGATTGTGGACTACAGGAAAAAGAGGACTGAGCACACCCCCATTCTCATCGACGGGGCTGCAGTGGAGCAGGTTGTGAGCTTCAAGTTCCTTGGTGTCCACATCACCAACAAACTAACATGGTCCAAGCATACCAAGACAGTCGTGAAGAGGCCACTGAAAAGATTTGGCATGGGTCCTCAGATCCTCAAAAGGTTCTACAGCTGCACCATCGAGAGCATCCTGACTTGTTGCATCACTGCCTGGTATGGCAACTGCTCGGTCTCCGACCGCAAGGCACTACAGAGGGTAGTGGGTACGGCCCAGTACATCACTTGGGCAAAGCTTCCTGCCATCCAGGACCTCTATACCAGGCGGTGTCAGAGGATGGCCCTAAAAATAGTCAAAGACTCCAGCCACCCTAGTCATAGACTGTTCTCTCTGCTACCGAACGGCAAGCAGTACCAGAGCGCAAAGTCTAGGTCCAAGAGGCATCTAAACAGATTCTACCCCCAAACCATAAGACTACTGAACATCTAATGAAATGGATACCGAGACCCATTTGCATTCCTCCCCCTTTACACTGCTGCGACTCTCTGTTGTTATCATCAATGCATAGTCACTTTAATAACTATACCTACATGTACATATTACCTCAATTACCAACTAACCGGTGCCCCAGCACATTGACTCTGTATTGGTACCCCCCTGTATGTAGTCTCGCTACTGTTATTTAACTATTGCGCTTTGATGACATGTTACTTTTACTTCTTATTTTATTCCTTATTTAAAACTGCGTTGTTGGTTAGGGCCTCGTAAGTAAACATTTCACTGTAAGGTGTATTCAGCGCATGTGACGAATACATTTTGATTTGATTTGCTGAGGTAGTCACCTGGAATACATCTCAATTAGCAGGTGCCTTGCTAAAAGTTCATTTGTGGAATTTCTTTCTTTCTTAATGCGTTTGAGCCAATCAGTTGTGTTGTGACAATGGTAGGGGGCGTATACAGAAGATAGCCCAATTTGGTAAAATATCAAGTCAATATTATGGCAAGAACAGCTGAAACAAGCAAAGCTAATCAACAGTCCATCATTAAGACATGGTCAGTCAATCCAGTAAATTTCAAGAACTTTTAAAGTTTCTTCAAGTGCAGTCGCAAAAAACATCAAGTGCTATGATGAAACTGGTTCTCATAAGGACCCCCACAGGAATGGAAGTCCCAGATTTAACTCTGCTGCAGAGGATAATTTCATTAGAGTGACCAGCCTCAGAAATTGCAGGCCAAATAAATGCTTCAGAGTTCAAGTAAAAGACACATGTCACACCCTGACCTTAGTTATCTTTATTTTCTTTATTATTAGGTCAGGGTGAGATAAGGGTGGTTTGTTTAGTTGTTGTATTGTCTAGGGTTTTTTGCTAGTCTATGTGTTTATATGTCTATGGTTGCCTACATTGGTTCTCAATCAGAGGCAGCTGTTTATCGTTGTCTCTGATTGTGAACCATATTTAGGTAGCCATATTCCTTGGTTATTTTGTGGGTTGTTATTCTATGGATAGTTGCCTGTTCTGCACTAGCCATATTGCTTCATGGTTTGTTTTGTTGTTCTGTTCAGTGTTCTCTCTTTATTAAATAGTTATGCTCGCTCACCACGCTGCGCCTTGGTCTCCTCTTTATGACGACCGTGACAACACATCTCAACATCAACTGTTCAGAGGAGAACAAAGTCGTCACTAATAGAGGAAACCAATAATAAGAAGAGACTTGCTTGGGCCAAAAAACACAAGCAATGGACATTAGAAAGGTGGAAATGTGTCCTTTGGTCTGGAGTACAATTTGGAGATTTTTGGTTCCAACCGCCATGTCTTTGTGAGATGCGGTGTGGGTGAACGGATGATCTCTGCATGTGTATTTTCCACAGTAAAGCACAGAGGAGGAGGTGTTATGGTGCTTTTCTGGTGACATGGTCTGCGATTTACTAAGAATTCAAGGCACACTTAACCAGCATGGCTACCACAGCATTCTGCAGCGACACACCATCCCGTCTGGTTTGGGCTTAGTGGGACTATCATTTGTTTTTCTACAGGTGTCACGCCTTGGTCTTAGTATTTTTGTGTTTTCGTTAATTAGTTGGTCAGGCCAGGGTGTGACATGGGTTTATGTTGTTGTATTTCGTAGTGGGTGATTGTTCCTGTCTCTGTGTAGTTTCACCAGATAGGCTGTACTTAGGTTTCACGTTCCGTTTTGTTGTTTTGTATTTTGTCTCAGTATTTTTGTCTCGGTATTTTCCGTCCAGTTCTTCCTCCCATGTCCAATTCTCCACGCTGCTCGGTCCGTGTGTGGTGGGTGATTCTGTAACGGCGTTCTTCGTTTGTCGCAAGAAAGTCGGACCAAAATGCAGCGTGTTGGTTACTCATGTCTTTAATGAAACAAATGACGATACATGAAATAACTTATAAATACAAAAACAAGCAACAAATGTTTGTTTCATTAAACAACATGAGTAACCAACACGCTGCATTTCGGTCCGACTCTCATGCAACAAACGAAGAACGCCGTTACAGAATCACCCACCACACACGGACCGAGCAGCGTGTTAACAGGCAGGAGCCACAGGAGAGGCAACAGAAGCAGCTTCAGTGGGAGAGGCTACACCACTTGGAGAATTGGACATGGGAGGAAGAACTGGACGGAAAAGGACCCTGGGCTCAGCTTGGTGAATATCGCCGCCCCAAGGAGGAACTAGAGGCGGCTAAAGCGGAGAGGCGCTGGTATGAGGAGGCAGCACGGCGACGTGGATGGAAGCCTGGGAATCAGCCCCAAAAATTTATTGGGGGGGCTTTCAGGGAGTATGGCTACGCCAGGTAGGAGACCTGCGCAAACTCCCTGTGCCTACCGGGGGGCTAGAGAGACCGGGCAGGCACCATGTTATGCAGTGGTGTGCACGGTGTCCACAGTGAGGATGCATAGCCCGGTGCGGTATATTTCAGCTCCGCGTATCGGCCGGGCTAGATTGAGCGTCGAACCAAATGCCTTGAAGCCGGCCCTACGCATCTGGTCCCCAGTGCGTCTCCTTGGGCCGGCTTACATGGCACCAGCCTTGCGCTCGGTGTCTCCGGTTCGCCTACATAGCCCAGTGCGGGCTATTCCACCTCGCCGCACTGGCAGGGCGACCGAGAGTATTCAACCGGGTAAGGTTGGGCAGGCTCGGTGCTCAAGAGCTCCAGTGCGCCTGCACGGTCCGGTCTATCCAGTACCACCTCCACACCCCAGCCCTCCGGTAGCAGCTCCCCGCACCAGGCTTCCTGTGCGTGTCTTCGGCCCAATACCACCAGTGCCAGCACCACGCATCAGGCCTACAGTGCGCCTCGCCTCTCCTGCGCTGTCGGAGACTTTCTTCTCTCCTGCGCTGTCGGAGTCTCCCGCCTGTTCAGCGCTATCAGAGCCTTTCTCCTCTCCAGCGCTGACGGAGCCTCCTGCCTGTTCGGAGCAGCCTGAGCTGCCAGTCTGCATGGAGCAGCCTGAGCTGCCAGTCTGCATGGAGCAGCTAGAGCTGCCAGTCTGCATGGAGCAGCCAGAGCTGTCAGTCTGCTTGGAGCAGCCAGAGCTGCCAGTCTGCATGGAGTTGCCAGTCTGCATGGAGCTGCCAGCCTGCAAGGAGCTGCCAGTCTGCAAGGAGCTGCCAGTCTGCAAGGAGCTGCCAGTCTGCATGGAGTTGCCAGTCTGCATGGAGTTGCCAGTCTGCAAGGAGCTGCCAGTCTGCAAGGAGCTGCCAGTCTGCAAAGAGCTGCCAGTCTGCAAGGAGCTGCCAGTCGGCAAGGAGCTGCCAAAGCTGTTAGTCTGCATGGAACATCTGCCAGTCAACCAGACTCTTCCAGATCTGCTAGTCAACCAGACTCTTCGAGATCCACCAGTCAGCCAGGATCTGCCGGATTCAACTGCCTGGCTGGGCTTCATCTCAGTACATTTACATTTACATTTAAGTCATTTAGCAGACGCTCTTATCCAGAGCGACTTACAAATTGGTGAATTCACCTTCTGACATCCAGTGGAACAGCCACTTTACAATAGTGCATCTAAATCATTAAGGGGGGGGGGGGGGTGGTGAGAAGGATTACTTATCTTATCCTAGGTATTCCTTGAAGAGGTGGGGTTTCAGGTGTCTCCGGAAGGTGGTGATTGACTCCGCTGTCCTGGCGTCGTGAGGGAGTTTGTTCCACCATTGGGGCTTCCTCTCAGTGCTGGGCTTTCTCTCAGTACTGGGCTGCTCCTCAGTCCCGAGCTGCCCCTCAGTCCCGAGCTGCTCCTCAGTCCCGAGCTGCCCCTCAGTCCCGAGCTGCCCCTCAGTCCCGAGCTGCCCCTTAGTCCCGAGCTGCCCCTCAGTCCCGAGCTGCCTCAGTCCCGAGCTGCCCCTCAGTCACGAGCTGCTCCTCAGTTCAGTGGGGTTATGGGTGAGTTCTATTAGGCCATGGTCGGCGGCGAGGGTGGATCATCCCAGGACGCAAAGGGGAGGAACTATGACATTTATGGAGTGGGGTCCATGTCCCGAAGCGGAACCGCCACCATGGACAGACGCCCACCTGGACCCTCCCTATGGTTTTGAGGTGCGTCCGGGAGTCCGCACCTTAGGGGGGGGGGGTTCTGTCACGCCTTGGTCTTAGTATTTTTGTGTTTCCGTTAATTAGTTGGTCAGGCCAGGGTGTGACATGGGTTTATGTTGTTGTATTTCGTAGTGGGTGATTGTTCCTGTCTCTGTGTAGTTTCACCAGATAGGCTGTACTTAGGTTTCACGTTCCGTTTTGTTGTTTTGTATTTTGTCTCAGTATTTTCATGTATTCGTCATTTGTTTCATTAAACAACATGAGTAACCAACACGCTACATTTCGGTCCGACTCTCTTGCAACA